>NC_134907.1:8003095-8008095 GCF_041734735.1 Babylonia areolata
AAATGAGTACAAAACGCTAAAAAAAAAATATAATAATAATAATAAAAATAAACTAGAAAAGGCAAAGTATACATACACCGGAATCGACGAAGCTCCATTTGAAGGAGAAACCCGATCCGCCATTTTGGTTTATGCTGGGCAGGTTCCCGTTTGTCAGTTCAGTCGTATATTGCTTTCCTTGATATCATATTCGAACTCATCATGGAAGAAGGATGATCGCTCTTCTCTGTCGATTCGATTACTCGAGTGTTGAAAATGTGGCTGAAGTGAAAAGAATGCTGTATGTTGTTTTTTTCCCCCTGGCAATGTCACTCCCACGTTTTTCCTTGAAATGTGTTGTCTAAAAATAAACCAGGTGGTTTTTCCGTCTGTGACGTAAATGGTTATGATTGGCGCACTGAACTGATCTATAAATATGTTTACAGCTCAGTGGACTAGATTGGTTAGCGTTTCAATGGTCTGATCAAGCCACTTCATTCACTGTTCTGGGGGGAAAAAGCAACAACAAACAAACAACTTTTTGTCCCCTCCCCCTTTTTTTTTTCGTTATCAGCCATGAAAGTAGGCCGGTTGCTGTACAGACGCTCGCGAGCATGTGTGTGTGTGTGTGTGTGTGTGTGTGTGTGTGTGTGTGTGTGTGTGTGTGTGTAAGACTGAGATACAGAGAGAGAGAGACAGAGAGAGAGAGAGAGAGAGAGAACCGTGTATGGGTGTGTGTGAGTGTCTGTGTGTTGTGCTGTGTCGTGTGTGTGTGTGTATTCTGCTGCGTGAGTGGATGCATGCTTGCGTGTATATGAGTGTCCGTGTGTGTTTAGTAGGCCCAACGTGCGTGTGTAAGTGAAATCTGTGTTGGGGATAATGATTCCACGACGCGGGCAATTTCTGAAAAATTGTCAGTAATTTCGCACTGTCCTGCTCATGTCGAAACGCTTTGTCGGATATTTTAACTTACTCGTTATTTCGTATAAACTGATGTGATCATGGTTATGTTGCCCTATACATCACATTTCAACTTAGTTATTCCTATAAATTGATGTGATCATGGTTATGTTGTCCTATACATCACATTTCAACTTACTCGGTTATGCGTATAAATTGATGTGATCATGGTTATGTTGCCCTATACATCACATTTCAACTTACTCGGTTATTCGTATAAATTGATGTGATCATGGATGTCTTGACCTATACTACATCACATTTAAACTTACTCGGTTATTCGTATAAATTGATGTGATCATGGTTATGTTGCCCAAAACAGCATATTTCAACTTACTCGGTTATTCGTATAAATTGATGTGATCATGAATGTGTTGACCTATACATCATATTTCAAATTACTTGGTTATTCGTATAAATTGATGTGATCATGGTTATGTTGATCTATACATCAGATTTCAACTTACTCGGTTATTCGTATAAATTGATGTGATCATGGCTATAGTGTCTATACTTCGCATTTAAACTTACTCGGTTATTCGTATAAATTGATGTGATCACGGTTATAGTGTCTATACATCATATTTCAACTTACTCGATTATTGGTATAAATTGATGTGATCATGGTTATGTTGATCTATACTTCATACATGGTGTGACCGAGTCAGTATCGAAGATTGCTCAAAAAGTTGAAACCATATACCCAGCCAAGTTGAACAGAATAAGCGACTCGCAAGCGATTTCGGCACATCTTTTAATAGAATAGAATAGGACATGTCTTTATTACCAAGTGAACCAGAGTCACAAGGAATATTGGGGGGAGGGGTGGGGTGGGATAGTACATAACAAGATACGAACATAAATCAAAAATCATACACAAACACAGATACAGTAGAAATTAGGGATATACACAAGTGCATATCAATATAAGAAACTTGTGCATGCTCACACATGCACGCACTGCACACACACACGTTTAAACAGAAGCTGCATATTACATGTGGATGGTGTTGGTATCATACTGGATTTGTTCGAGAGTCAGGACATTGACTGCTTCAGGGAAAAAGCTATTGGCGAAGCGATTGGTTTTCGTCCTTCAGTTATACTTCTGTACCTTCGACCAGAGGGGAGCATCTTGAAAATCCCCAAAGCTTGATGTGATTCGTCCTGGCTGATTGATTTTGCTTTTTTGAGTAGCCGCTTATAATATATGTCTTCTAGAGAAGGTAGTGAAGCCCCGGTAATCTTGGTGGCCGTTTTTTTTTTTTTTTATTCTGTTAAGGGCTGCAACTTCTGCCTTGGAAATGTTTCCGTACCAAGACGTGGTAGAGACCTATGCTAATGGCATCTTCAACTGATCTGTTAGCTCTATAGGCGAACTGAAATGGATCAAAAGATGGAGGAATGCAAGTTTTTAGGAACTGTGGAATCAAGCGTTCAAATGTTTTCATTACGACTGATGTTAAGGCTACGGGACGATAATCATTAAGACAACTTGGCTGTGCTTTATTTTTGGAACAGGAATGATTGTTGATTTCTTAAAGCAGCATGGCACCACACAAGACTGAAGGGGCATGTTAGATATGTCAGTGAAGACACTAGATAGTTGGACTGCACACTTCCTCAAAAGGCCTGGTGAGATGTTGTCAGGGCCAGCGGCTTTTCTCATTTTCAGACGACTGAAGTGGCGTCTGACTTCATTCTCTTGGACAATGAAAGGGGGAGTGGGGGTGATTTTGGGTGCAGCCACGTCAGATGTAGACAATGATTTGTCGAATCTGGAGTAGAATGTGTCGAGTTTGTCTGGAAGAGTTCTGTCAGTGCTGTCGACTGTCTGGTGGGTCATTTTATAATCAGTGATGTTCTGCAGTCCGGTCCATACATTCCCAGAGTTGTTTGCAGACAGGTTTGCTTCTATTTTTTTTCCGATATAAAAACTTTGCCTTCTTAATTCATTTTTCAACACTTCTTTTTGCCTTATTGTGGAATATTCTATCATCAGTTTCGCGAAAAGCTCTCTTTTTGCTTTAGTTTTTGCCTAGCAGCCCCGTTATACAAAATGTTGTCGTTTGAAAATATTTTGATATTGATTGATGGAATGCACATACTTTCACAGAATGAAATATAATCGCACACTGTGTCGGTATATTGATTTAAGTCCCCAGCACAGTCTTTAAAAACATTCCAGTCTGTACCTTCGAAACAGTCCTGCAAGGTCTCTAAGGCAGGGGCCGACCATTGTTTCAGTTTTCACGACTGGTTTTTCAGCTTTCAGCTTTTGTTTGTAGACCGGCACCAAAAAATTCATGCTGTGGTCGGACTGTCCTAAAGGCGCACGGCGGATCGTGTGGTACGCCTTCTTGATGGAAGTGTAGCAGTGGTCGAGGGCAATATCCACACTTTCCCCCTCAAGATGGCCGGGAATGAGCAGTGTTGACTACAAGGTTTGGATGTTCACTCCGTCCGTCGATTGTTGTTGTCTCGTTCGTTATTTATCAGATGGATTCCCCCGTCTCCTCGACGAAGGCGGCAGTACGTCGCAGGTCCTCCAGTCCGTAGAGCTTCCGGGCCGCTGGGACTGGGTCGGGCCAGGTTTTCTCTCGGAGCGCTTGGTGGAGCGGGCAGGACTGCAGCAGATGTTCTGTTGTCTGGCTGCCTGTTCTGCAGGGGAGCCTGAAAATGGCTGCCTGCTCTCGACGAGTCAGCAGGTAGTACGGGTAGTACGGGTCTGCTCTGTTGTGGCATGGATGCTGCTGCTTCCACTTGTTCTGCAGCTTGGCCAGTCATATAGGGGAGTGGAAGGGAAGAAATATGGATACTGCCTTTCCAAGAACCATGGGCGTCTTACGGTAGTATTCTCGGCTTCAGTTATTTCACTTATATTAAGCCCGTCATTTACGACAAATCAAACTATACTAAGTTTGTGAAACTTACGTATGTTTGGAGCAAGCTATAAGCAATGCTGTTTGTTGCTCATAATATGTCGCCTGCTGTGCTGCGGTCCTCATGTTCTTCTAAAATAAAAATGATTTAAAGGTTAGGATTAAAAAAAAAAAAAAAAAAAAGGTTAAAGTTCCCAAAGCCTTTTACTCAGTGCCATCGGTCTAAGGTCGCAGTGAATTCATATCCTATCCTCTGTCTAGTGCTCGGCATAGGAAGGAGTTGATTTCGTGTGGCCCCTAGGGGCACTGAAACATTACATACATTCATCTTTTACACATATCCTGTAAATACAAAGAGTGATGTCAAAAACTAGAAACAGGCTCATTCGTTCAACCACTCAATATACACATTGGTAAGTACTATTTAACTCATAATATAGACAAACAAACAAACAAAAAATTCATATAAATAGACAAAACATTCATGAAAAGAACTACGTATAGCAGAATCAAAGGGTTTACGTTTTAACAGTATTCTTTTGTTGTTGTTGTTTTTCCAGAAAATCCTCTGATCTCCTCAGTCCGCCTTTTTACCCCCCCCCCTCCCCCCGTCATACTGAAAGTTCAACGCTTTAACCACTCGACTATCGCCTCGTTGTGTAAACACCACTCATTAACCGTCTTAATAAGGAAAATTGTGGATGTCACCGACTGAAATTACGTTTCACAAAATGTTGTTGTTAACACGTGCACGTGCTGTGTCTGTGATCACAGCCAACGTTTCTCCAGTCAGAGTCCCGGCAAATTAAACGGAAAACAATGAGCCACTGTGTCCAGGGGCCACTGAGCAAGGAAGGAAGACTCGCGAACCGGCTGATGAAGCACGTTGAGGAAGGAAAGGATGGTCGTCAACTGATCAGGACATCTCAGTCTGACGGTACTAATTTGTCTCGTGTGTGTGTGTGTGTGTGTGTGTGTGTGTGTGTGTGGTGTGTGTGTTTGTGTGCGTGTGTATCAGTGTGCGGGCGAGTGCGCGCGTGTGTGTGTGTGTGTCCATGTGTGTGAGAGATGAATGTTTAGCGAGAGAGAGTGACAGACAGACAGACAGACAGGCACTGATAACTGAAGAAATAGGTCGGGAGAGAGATAGAGAGAGCGGTCGACTGAAAGAGAGGTCAA
>NC_134907.1:8013095-8138095 GCF_041734735.1 Babylonia areolata
CCAAAGCACACCACATTAACACAACACCAGAGCACATCACAGCAAACACAGCACAAAACACCAAAGCACACCACATTAACACAACACCAAAGCACATCACAGCAAACACAGCACAAAACACCAAAGCACACCACAGCAAACACATCACAAAACACAAACACCAACGTACATCACACAAACATAACACCAAAGCACATCACAGCAAACACAGCACAAAACACCAAAGCTATCCACAACATAACAAAGGACAAAGCAACACAAGAAAGCCAAGTCCAATAAATCCCTACAAAATACAACGAAGCACAGCCCAACATACCCATGCAAGCACAACACACCAAAACACAAAGCACAGCACAGCACAGCACAGCACATCAAAGCACCAGAAAACAGTCCAGAGTACCAAAGCACAACACAGCGCTGCCAAGCTCATGACAACAAAGGACAACACAACACAACACAGCACAAGAAAGCACAGCCCAACTTAACAAAGCATGACACAACACTGCAGAGCACATTACAAAGCACAGCACAGCACCACAAAGAGCAAGACAACACAGCACAGCACAACACAAGAAAGCACAGCACAATAAAGCACAGCAATACAACAAAAGACGTGCAAAATTCTACAAAGCTACACAAAGCGAGAGAATCACACCACACCACACCACAACAAACCCAGCACAACTCAACACATCAAAGCATACCAAAGTAAACCACAACACAGCATAACAAACCACAAACACAGCACAACATGAAAACAAACAGACAAGACACCGACACAACACACTGTCACACATAACAACACTTCACACCCAACACCACCAACACCACAATTCACTACACTTATGCTAGAACTCAAAAACAAGATGACTTATCAGTCACGCCAAACTGAGCTATAAACAGACGCACACTTCTTTTTAACTCAGCGGTCACGAAGCTACAACAGAGATAAATCAAGCCACAACTCGACAAGCAAGATGACTTATCACGGGCGCAATCGCCGAGTGGTTAAAGCGTTAGACTTTCAATATGAGGGTCCCGGGTTCGAATCTCGGTGGCGCCTGGTGGGTAAAGGGTGGAGATTTTTTCATATCTCCCAGGTCAACATATGTGCAGACCTGCCCGTCGTGTGTATACGCACGCACAAGATCAAATACGCACGTTAAAGATCCTGTGATCCATGTCAGCGTTCGGTGGGTTATGGAAACAAGAACATACCCAGCATGCACACCCCCGAAAACGGAGTATGGCTGCCTACATGGCGGGGTAAATGAACAAAACAGTCATGCACGTAAAATGTTAAATGTTACATGTTTGTCTGAGTGTGTAGGTGTACGTACCTGAAATCTGATTAAATGACACAGGAAACGAATGATAAGCGCCCAATGGCAGCCGTCAATCGGCTCTACCCAGGTAGGCAAACCTGTTGTGTAAATGACTCCGTGTGTGTAAAGCGCTTAGAGCTTGGTCTCCGACCGAGGATAGGCGCTACATGAGTATCCATATCAATCAATCAGTCAAACTCACCCCGAACTGAGCTACAAACAGATGCACAGATCTTGATTACTCAGTGGCCAAAAAGCTACAACAGAGATAACATAAGATGACTCATCAGCCACGACGAACTGAGCTACAAACAGACGCACACATCTTGAAAACACAGCGGTCACGCCCCCAAGCACCCCCCCTCCCCCCTCCTCCCCCCACGAACTTTCACACGGCAGAAGCAGGAGCTGGGGAAGAAGAATTAGCAGCATCTACCGAGGCTGGCGCCGAGGGGTCCCACGCCAAGACGGTCCCGCCCCGACACGCGACCCACAGGCGGCCCTGCACGTCCGTGTTGAGCGACGTGGGCTGCACCACCAGGGGGCTCCCGGCGGCCAGGTAGCGGACGAAGGCGAGCTTCCCGTCCTGGTGATCCACCACGTAGATCACGTCGTTCATCTCGTCTGCCACCAGCAGCACCTGGCGGGAGGGAGGAAGGTGGGCAGAATGGTTAAGACGCTCCCAGCTGCCTATACAGTACAGTCCGTGAGGACTCGTGTGGGTTCGAATCCCGCTCTCCGGCGCTCTTTCTCCCAAGTTTGGACTGGAAAAATCAAACTGAGCGTCTAGTCTTTCGGATGAGACATTAAACTAAGATCTCCCGTATGCAACACGCACTTGGCGCACTAAAAAAAAAAAAGAAAAAAAAAGAACCCATGACAACGAGAGTGTTGTCCTCTGGCAAAATAGTGTAAAACGAAATCCACTGATAGTACATATATCAGCATGCACTCAAGGCCTGACTAAACGCGTTCGGTTATGCTGCTGTCAGGCATCTGCCTAGCAGATGTGGTGCAGCGTATAAGGATTTGTCCGAACGCAGTGACGCCTCCTTGAGAAACTGAAACTGAAAAAAACTCACTGAAGACAAAACTACAGATCGTTTCTGTCTGCTATCAATAAGAATTAATTGTCCGAACGCAGTGACACCACCCTGAGGAAGTGAAACTGAAACTGAAACTGAAACAGAACCTGGCGCTCGCCATCCAGATTGAAGAAGCAGACGTCGGAGGGTTGGCAGAGGGGTAAAGGCGCCACCCACTCCGTCACCGCCTCCTCCACGAACTTCCGGTACAGCAGCACCTTGCGGAGCGACTTGGGGAAGGGAGCGGCGCCTGGCCCGCTGGGCGCCTCTTCCACCACAGCGAACATGGTTTGGGAGCTGTCCACGTCGAAGGCTCTGTGGGGCCCGCACCTGATTGGTTGATATGAATGCTTGAGTGGCGCCTGATTGGTTGATTATGGATACTTGTGTGATCGCCTGATAAACTGATATGGATACTTGAGTAGCGCCTGATTGGTTGATATAGATACTTGTGTACTGCCTAAGGTCTAAGAGTATTGATGATTGATGTAGGTACTTGTGTAGTGCTCAGGGTCTAAGTATATTGATGATTGATGTGGATACTTCTGTAGCACCTAAGGACTAAGAGTATTGATAACTGATTTGGATACTTATGTAGCGCCAAAGGTCTAAGTGTATTGATGATTGAGATGGATACGTGTGTAGCACTTAGTTTCTAAATGAACTGATGCTTGATGTGGAAACTTGTGTACTGCCTAAGGTCAAAGAGTATTGATACTTATATAACGCCTAAGATCACTTATATAGTGCCTAAAGTGTAATAGTTTCCATTATCAGTATGGATACTTGTATGGCGCCAACCTTCTGTCAGAGACCAAGTTCTAAGCTCATTGATTGATTGATATGGATATTTATGTAGTGCCTATCCTTGGTAATGGACAAAACTCTAAGTGCTCCAGTTTTATATATTATTATTACTGATAATCACATAAGGCCTATCTTCTGTCAGATGCCAAGATTCCGAGCATTTTACAAATAAAAGAGTCATTTGCACAATAGGCTGCATTCATGGGTACAGCCAACTTATGGCTAGTCTTTAAGTGCTTATCATTCCTTTCCTGTGTCATTCAGTCAGGTTTCAGTCGCGTGTGCACTCACACACACAGAGACACAGACACAGACACACAAATACGTATTGTATATTGGAGTGGATTCTACTAAACGAAATTTCTGCCACAGAACCACAACTCTCTTGTAGTCGCCGTGGGTTCTTTAACGCGCGCACTACTACACACCTGATGGTGCACTCCTTGCTCAGTTTGGACTTGTAGGGACTGTCCGACACGATGGTCTCCTTCTTGATGTCTGCATGTCCCGAGAGGTGGTTGTCTAAACGGAGGAAGACATCAGTGCTCTGCCCTTTGCAGTAGGTCCTCGTCTGTCGTGGCAATTGGCCCACAAACACCCCCTTCCCCCTGCCGCGGCTCTTCCACGTGGCTTTGCCCAGCGCCTCCTTCCGCGTGTACTGGTGCTTGCCTGAAGAAGAGAAATGTGTGACGATCAGAAGTGTCCGACCATGGCCACCAGAGCTTGCCTTGACAAGAGAACTGTATGGTGGCCAGTCGTGTCACAAGCTTGCCTTGACAAGAGAAATGTATGGTGGTCAGTCATGTCACAAGAGCCAGAGCTTGCCTTGACAAGAGAAATGTTTGGTGGTCAGTCGTGTCACAAGAGCCAGAGCTTGCCTTGACAAGAGAAATGTTTGGTGGTCAGTTGTGTCCAACTATGGCCACCAGAGCTTGCCTTGACAAGAGAAATGTATTGTGGTCAGTTGTGTCACAAGAGCCAGAGCTTGCCTTGACAAGAGAAATGTTTGGTGGTCAGTCGTGTCACAAGAGCCAGAGCTTGCCTTGACAAGAGAAATGTTTGGTGGTCAGTTGTGTCATAAGAGCCAGAGCTTGCCTTGACAAGAGAAATGTATGGTGGTCAGTCATGTCACAAGAGCCAGAGCTTGCCTTGACAAGAGAAATGTATGGTGGTCAGTCATGTCACAAGAGCCAGAGCTTGCCTTGACAAGAGAAATGTATGGTGGTCAGTCATGTCACAAGAGCCAGAGCTTGCCTTGACAAGAGAAATGTTTGGTGGTCAGTTGTGTCACAAGAGCCAGAGCTTGCCTTGACAAAAGAAATGTTTGGTGGTCAGTTTGTCACAAGAGCCAGAGCTTGCCTTGACAAGAGAAATGTATGGTGGTCAGTCGTGTCACAAGAGCCAGAGCTTGCCTTGACAAGAGAATTGTATAGTGGTCAGTCATGTCACAAGAGCCAGAGCTTGCCTTGACAAGAGAAATGTATGGTGGTCAGTTGTGTCACAAGAGTCAGAGCTTGCCTTGACAAGAGAATTGTATTGTGGTCAGTCGTGTCACAAGAGCCAGAGCTTGCCTTGACAAGAGAAATGTTTGGTGGTCAGTTTGTCCTAAGAGCCAGAGCTTGCCTTGACAAGAGAAATGTATGGTGGTCAGTCGTGTCACAAGAGCCAGAGCTTGCCTTGACAAGAGAAATGTATGGTGGTCAGTCATGTCACAAGAGCCAGAGCTTGCCTTGACAAGAGAAATGTATGGTGGTCAGTTGTGTCACAAGAGTCAGAGCTTGCCTTGACAAGAGAATTGTATGGTGGTCAGTCGTGTCACAAGAGCCAGAGCTTGCCTTGACATGAGAATTGTATGGTGGTCAGTCGTGTCACAAGAGCCAGAGCTTGCCTTGACATGAGAAATGTTTGGTGGTCAGTTGTGTCCAACTATGGCCACCAGAGCCTGCCTCGACAAGAGAAATGCATGAAGGTCAGTTGTGTCCAACTATGGCCACCAGAGCTTGCCTTGACAAGAGAAATGTGTGATGGTCAGTTGTGTCTGACTACGGCCACCAGAGCCTGCCTTGACAAGATAAATGTGTGACGGTCAGTCGTCTGACCTATGACCATCAGAACAGCGGCAAAGAAGACATCTGCTGTCCTGACTATTGCCTTGACAAGAGAAATGTATGATGGCCAGTCGTATCCGACTATGGCCACCAGAGCTTGTCTTGACAAGAGAAATGTGTGATGGTCAGCCGTGTCCAGCTATGACAATCAGAACAGCGGCAAAGGACGCATCTGCTGTCCTGACTAACTGGGCTAGAATTTGATTATACTGGGGAGTGTCCTGCCCAAGTTACACCCCTCCCCACTCTCTCGGCCAAGAGGTGTTCTAGGACAGTCGGCGTTGGGATGGTTCTTTTACGTGCGCTAAGTGCATGCTAGCACACGGGACCTAGGTTTATCGTCTCATCCGAATGACTAGCGTCCAGACCACCACTCAAGGTCTAGTGGAGGGGGAAGAAAATATCGGTAGCTGAGCCGTGATTCGAACCAACGCGCTCAGATTCTCTCGCTTCCTAGGCGGACGCGTTACCTCTAGGCCATCACTCCACTAGGAGTGTGTGTCTTGGTAGGCAAGCCCCGAAATGTTGTGGGTTCACGCCAGTTTTTGGTGGCGTGCTCGCAAGTCTCCCTTCCCATTGCTGGGCATCCTCATCCACCATTGCAGCCGTTGGGAGATGTCTCCTCTTCCGCTGAGGTCAATACCACACAAACAGAACCTGATGATGGAGTCTCCCGTCGGTCCGACGGATGAGTAGGCAGGCAGGCTTATCTGTCGGTGTGTGTCCTCATATGGGAGAAGAGATTCTGGATGCGCAGCACTTCCCACAGGTGTTGCAAGGGAAAACGTCTCCAGAAGTTGAGCCCTTCTTTCTTCGCTCACGCTTCTCCTTAATGGCCATCGTTCTCTTGTTTTCAAACGTCTTTATGCCACTAGAGCACAGCATCCTCCAGCGAGAGCGGTCAAGGGCATCAGTTTCCCAGGAAGCGATGTCTATGTCACAGGCTTTGAGGTTTGTCTTCAAGGTGTCCTTGAAGCGCTTGCAGGGTCTTCCACGTTCACGGTGGCCTTCCTTCAGCTGGCCATACAAAAGCATCTTCGGGATCCTGCTGTCTGTCATGCGGACAACGTGTCCTGTCCAGCGTAGCTGGCACTGGATCAGCAGGCTTTCGATGCTGAGCAGGCCGCTCCTCTCTAGGACCTGGAGGTTGGAGACCCTGTCTTGCCACTTTATGCCGAGGAGGTCAACACCCCACAAACAGAACCACAGCCCCCCACACAAATCCCAGCCACTCTGCTCTCACCCTTAATGTCAAGCCCCTCACTAGGGGCCTGCTGTTGAAGCTTGCGTCTCTCGTAGGACACGGTGAGGGTGTCGTTGTCCTTGGGGCAGAGGGAGAACACCTCCGTGTCGATGGCGTCCCCGCACCGGAACTTCTCCACCATCACCTGCACGTGAAACACGGATTGTTGTTTTTTTTGTGGGTTTTTGTTTCTTTTTTTGTGTGTGTTCTTTGGGGGGGGCAGTGGGGTGGGTAGGGTAATTATATATTTTTTATTTTTAGGATTAGCCCTCTGTGCGTGTTGGTAGGTGGGTGGGGGTGGTGGAGACTCTGTGTGTGTGTGTGTGTGCGGGTGTGTGGGCAAGTGTGTGTTGGGGGGGGGGGGGGTTGGGGGGTGGCATGGGGTGTGTGTGTTCTTTGTGTGTTTTTTTGTTTTAGTTTTTGTGTGTTTGTGTGAAAGGGTTTTTTGTTGTTGTTTTTTGATGAGTGTGTGTCTGTTCGTGTGTATGTTTGGGGGGAGGGAATATATATAATGTGTGTGTGTGTGTGTGTGTGTGTGTGTGTGTATTCAAGTGTGTGTGTGTTTATGTGTATAAATGCGCATTTATATGTGTGACCGTGTAAGAGGCATGCGCGCCGGCGCGCGTGTGTATGCACGTGAATCCATGCATGCATGCATGCATGCGTGCGTGTATTCTATGAGTTCTTCCTGTCATAAAGATGACTCTGCGTTATGAACCTCGTCGGAGTCTTCCGCGGGGAGCTGGAGGAGCACCACGTCCCCGAAGAAGTCGCTGAGGGCCTTGAGGGCCCCGGCTGCGTACGTCTGGAAGTGCAGCACGGGGCGCGTGAGTTTGCTTCTCCGCTGCGTCAGGAGTTCGTCCACGGCCTGTCGGGAGCCGAACCCCACTCGCATGTCTCTGTCCGCCTCGACCAGTTCCACCTGTCGTTGGTTGGGGTTGTTGGGGGTGGGGGTGGGGGGGGGGGGGGGGGGGGGGGGGGGGGGGGGGGGTGTGTGTGGGGGGGGGGGGTGAGGAGGGGTAGTGGTTCGTTGTTAGTGTGTGGTTATTGTGTTTGATGTTACACGTGTGTGTGTGTGTGTGTGTGTGTGTGGGGTGGTGGTGACGGTGGTTGTGGTGGGGGTGGGGGGGTAAGTGTTGTGTGGGTGGGGGGACTGTGTGTTGTGTTGTGTGTTGTGTGTGTGTGTGTGTGTGTGTGTGTGCGCGCGCACGCGCGCGTTTCGTTGTTATTATCATGATCATGATGGTTTGAGGTTTTGTTGTTATTGTCAGGTTTTTGTTGTTTGTTTGTTATTGGTTTGTTTTGTTTTTTTGGTTGGTTTTTTTTTTGGTCATCCATTCATACTTCCTCCCTCCACTTCTTCCTTCATTCTACCTCGACCCGTTCATCCTTCCTCTCCCTTCATTCTATCTACCTCAACATGTTCATCCTTCCTCTTCCTTCATTCTATCTACCTCAACATGTTCATCCTTTCTCTTCCTCCATTCTATCTGCCTCAACATGTTCATCCTTCATCTTCCTTCATTCTATCTACCCCCAACATGTTTATCCTTCCTCTTCCTTCATTCTATCTACCTCAACATGTTCATCCTTCCTCTTCCTTCATTCTATCTACCTCAACATGTTCATCCTTTCTCTTCCTCCATTCTATCTGCCTCAACATGTTCATCCTTCCTCTTCCTCCATTCTATCTGCCTCAACATGTTTATCCTTCCTCTTCCTTCATTCTATCTACCCCAACATGTTCATCCTTCCTCTTCCTTCATTCTATCTACCGAAACATGTTCATCCTTCCTCTTCCTTCATTCTATCTACCCCAACATATTCATCCTTCTTCTTCCTCCATTCTGTCGACCCAAACATGTTCATCCTTCCTCTTCCTTCATTCTATCTACCCGAACATATTCATCCTTCCCCAACATATTCATCCTTCCCCAACATGTTCATCCTCACTCTTCCTTCATTCTATCTTCCCCAACATATTCATCCTTCTTCTTCCTCCATTCTGTCTACCCAAACATGTTCATCGATCCTCTTCCTTCATTCTATCTATCCCAACATGTTCATCCTTCCTCTTCCTTCATTCTATCTATCCCAACATGTTCATCCTTCCTCTTCCTCCACTCTATCTACCCCAACATGTTCATCCTCTTCCTTCATTCTGTCTACCCCAACATGTTCATCCTTCCTCTTCCTTCATTCTGTCCACCACCACCCCTCCCAATGTGTTCATCCTCTTCCTTCATTCTGTCTACCCCAACATGTTCATCCTCCCTCTTCCTTCATTCTATCTACCCACAACATGTTCATCCTCCCTCTTCCGTTATTCTATCTATCCCAAAATGTTCATCCTTCCTCTTCCTTCATTCTGTCTACATCCAACATGTTCATCCTTCCTCTTCCTTCATTCTGTCTACCCCAACATGTTCATTCTTCGCCAACATGTTCATCCTCCCTCTTCTGTTATTCTATCTATCCCAACATGTTCATCCTTCCTCTTCCTTCATTCTATCTACCCCAACATGTTCATCCTTCCTCTTCCTTCATTCTGTCCACCACCACCCCTCCCAATGTGTTCATCCTCTTCCTTCATTCTGTCTACCCCAACATGTTCATCCTCCCTCTTCCTTCATTCTATCTACCCACAACATGTTCATCCTCTCTCTTCCGTTATTCTATCTATCCCAAAATGTTCATCCTTCCTCTTCCTTCATTCTGTCTACATCCAACATGTTCATCCTTCCTCTTCCTTCATTCTGTCTACCCCAACATGTTCATTCTTCGCCAACATGTTCATCCTCCCTCTTCTGTTATTCTATCTATCCCAACATGTTCATCCTTCCTCTTCCTTCATTCTATCTACCCAAGCATGTTCATCCTTCCTCTTCCTTCATTCTATCTACCCCAACATATTCATCCTTCTTCTTCCTCCATTCTATCTACCCCCAACATGTTCATCCTTCTTCTTCCTCCATTCTATCTACCCCCAACATGTTCAGCCTTCCTCTTCCTCCATTCTATCTACCTCCAACATGTTCAGCCTTCTTCTTCCTCCATTCTATCTACCCCCAACATGTTCATCCTTCTTCTTCCTCCATTCTATCTACCCCCAACATGTTCACCCTTCTTCTTCCTCCATTCTATCTACCCCCAACATGTTCATCCTTCTTCTTCCTCCATTCTATCTACCCCCCCAACATGTTCATCCTTCTTCTTCCTTCATTCTATCTACCCCCATTCTATCTACCCCCAACATGTTCATCCTTCTTCCTCCATTCTATCTACCCCCAACATGTTCATCCTTCTTCCTTCGTTCTATCTACCCCCAACATGTTCATCCTTCTTCTTCCTCCACTCCTTCCTCCAATCTACCCCCCCCCGCCCCCTCTTTCTCCCTCGTGGAGTGCTGTGGGTCTTTCAGTATAAATACTAAAATTGTGATCCCTGTCTTCTGGAAATTTCTGTGCTAGAAATTTCCTCTCTTTTCTGTCGCTCTCTTTGTTTCTGTCTCTTTTCTTTCTTCACTGTTTTCTTCTTTTTCTGCCTTCCCTGTCCATTCCCCTTTCTTTCTTTCTTTCTTTCTTCGAGCAGGTCTTGTCACTTCATTTTTGTTTGTATTTGCATTTGTATTTCTTTTTATCACAACATATTTCTCTGTGTGAAATTCGGGCTGCTCTCCCAAGGTTGACAGCGCCACCCATTTCTTTTTGTTTCTTTTTTTTCCTGCGTGCAGTTTTATTTGTGTTTTTTCCTATCGAAGTGGATTTTTCTAAAGAATTCTGCCAGGAACAACCCTTTTGTCGCCGTGGGTTCTTTTTCGTGCGCCAAGCGCATGCTGCGCATACAGGACTTCGGTTTATCGTCTCATCCGAATGACTAGCGTCCAGACCACACAACTCAAGGGCTAGTGGAAGGAAGAGATAATACTGGCGACTGTGCCATGATTCGAACCAGCGCGCTCAGAGTCTCTCGCTTCCTTGGCGGACGTGTTACCTCTAGGTCTTTCCCGCAGTCTGTGATGTACTGACTGTAATGTTTTGCTCTGGCGATGAGGTAGTGAGAATGCAAACACTGGGATGGGCGCTGGCTGTCCATTTTGCAGTGTTCTTTGCCAATATTGCCTTTTCTCTGTTTGTTTTTTTTCTTTGGCATTGAAGTATTGTCTATTCCTTTTTTTACGATTTGTGTGTGACTGTGTGTGTGTGTGTGTGTGTGTGTGTTTGTGTGTGTGCGCGTGCGTGCGTGTGTGTGATCTGAGGATGACAACATTAGCGGAACAGCTGACGTCCTCAGCCTAATTTCATTTGCTCTAAGAAGCTAAATGGTTATGGTAATGTGTTATTCACTGTGTTTTGCAGGTTTATCTGAATGTTTTTGGTTGTTTTTTTTGTTTTGTTTTGTGTGTGTGTGTGTGTGTGTGTGTGTGTGTGTGTGTGTGTGTGTGTGTGTGTGTGTGTGTATGTGACGATTAAGTGTTTAACGCGATTGGACATTCTGTGTAGTCGGGCAGTCCTCATATGGCCCTGTGTGGTCGGCTGCACTATCAGCAATTGCCCCCCCACCCCACCCCCTACCCTCACCCCACCCATTGAACCTCCCTTTTCCTCCACGCCTTCCTTCCTTCCTTCCTTTCCTCCTTCCAACAACAGCAACCTCCCACCCCACCCCCTCCCCACCCAACCCCCCACCCACCACCAGCACCCGCCCCCCTTCTCCACCCACCCACCCTGGCCTTGGTGCGGATGGCGGTGTCCATGACCTTCTGCAGTTGGCTGAGGGCGTTGAGGTAGCTCTGGGCGAAGGAGGCGTCCTCCTTGACTTCCTCGTGCACCTGCTCAGTCAGCTTGTCCAGCTGCGACAGCCGCTCGTCCAGGTACTGACGGACTGCCGTCACGATCGTGTCGTGTCTGGGGGGGAGGAGGAGGAGGGGACCAGGAAGGTGGGAGGGGGGGAGGAGAGGTTAGGATGGATGGAAGTGGGGGGGTGGGAAAAATTGGAGGAGTGGGGGTGTTAGGATGGAATAGTGTAGAGGGGGTTGAGACAAAGATGAGGGTGTGGGGGGGTGGGGGTAGTATGGAACTGGGGGTATAAGATGGGGGGTGGGGGTCAGAATGGAACCTTGGGGGTTCAGACAAGATGGGTGGGTAGTATGGAACCAGGGGTATGATAAGATCGGGGGTGGGGGTCGGAATGGAACCTTGGGTAATGGGACAAGATCGGGGGATAGTATGGAACTGGGGGGATGGGACAAGAGGTGTGGGAATGTAGGATAGAACCAGTGGGATGGGACATGATGTGTGGGAATGTAGGATAGACCCAGTAGGATAGGACAAGATGTGTGGGAATGTAGGGTAGAACCAGTGGGATGGGACATGATGTGTGGGAATGTAGGATAGAACCAGTGGGATGGGACATGATGTGTGGGAATGTAGGATAGAACCAGTGGGATGGGACAAGATGTGTGGGAATGTAGGACAGAACCTGTGGGATGGGACATGATGTGTGGGAATGTAGGATAGAACCAGTGGGATGGGACAAGATGTGTGGGAATGTAGGATAGAACCAGTGGGATGGGACATGATGTGTGGGAATGTAGGATAGAACCAGTGGGATGGGACATGATGTGTGGGAATGTAGGATAGAACCAGTGGGATGGGACATGATGTGTAGGAAGGTAGGATAGAACCAGTGGGATGGGACATGATGTGTGGGAATGTAGGATAGAACCAGTGGGATGAAAAATGATGTGTGGGAAAGTAGGATAGAACCAGTGGGATGGGACAAGATGTGTGGGAATGTCGGATAGAACCAGTGGGATGGGACAAGATGTGTGGGAATGTAGGATAGAACCAGTAGGATGGGACATGATGTGTGGGAATGTAGGATAGAACCAGTGGGATGAAAAATGATGTGTGGGAAAGTAGGATAGAACCAGTGGGATGGGACAAGATGTGTGGGAATGTAGGATAGAACCAGTGGGATGGGACAAGATGTCGTGGAGGTAGGGTTAGTGGTGGGGGGAACAGTACCAATAGGGCTGGATATAAATAATAAAATAAAAATCTTAAAATAAAATCCGTTTTGTTTCGTTTCTTAGTTTTCTTCTATGTTCATGGCTTACAGCTCCCACAGTCACTTGAACAAGGGCTTTTATATAATTATATGACATGTTTTTTGTTTTGTTTTGTTTTTAGTTTATAATCTTTTTTTTTTACCCCACCATGTAGGCAGCCATAGCCCCGTTTACCATGAGGTGTTTTTTTTCGTTTTGTTTCGTTTCGTTTACCTGTTCTGCAGGTTCCTCTTAATGGCAGCGATCTTCTCTTCCAGCTCGAGCTGCTCGCGCTGCTGGTGCTCCACGTGCCCGACCACCATGGTGATGATCTCGTCCAGGTGGGGTCGCGCCACCTTCAGCTGCTCCGTGGCCTCCTCGGCAGCCTCCGTCAGGTCCTGGAGGGCGTGGTCCTTGTGCTTGGTCAGCACACACTTGAAGCACACCACCTGACACACAGGGAAACGAAAGGACATTTTTATTTCACCAGGGTAATGAGATAAGCAAGACATGTGCTTTAAGTTTTGTTCCACCCAGCCCTCGGCTATTAAAAAAAAAGAAAAAAGAAAAAGGGATGTCCGGGGTGATGGAGTCTCCCGTCGGACCGACGGATGAGTAGGGCAGGCAGGCTTATCTGTCGGTGTGTGTCCTCGTTTGGGAGAAGAGGCCGATTCTGGATGTGCAAGCACTTCCCACAGGTGTAGCAAGGGAAAACGTCTCCAGAAGTTGAGCCCTGCTTCCTTCGCTCACGCTTCTCCTTAGCCCTTTCACCGCCAGCCAATTCAGAGTGCAAAATTCCCTTGTGCTCTATACCTAGAAAATATAGTGTCAAAGAATAGCTTGGCACTCCACCTGCGATGTGTAGAAAATAAGTCCTCCTATCCTACCACCGAACATTAAAAGCAGTAGGTTCATGGATAACAGACCCCATGATCTGGTCACCCTTCAGTGACATGGGTCCTCTACTTATCTGCTGCATAAATGCGAGTTTGGCGGTGAAAGGGTTAATGGCCAGCGTTCTCCGGGGGTAGGGTTACACCAAAAGAACACATGAACACAGAGAGGGAGAGAGGTGGGGGGCGGGGGTTGGGGGAGAAGGAGAGAGGAACAGAAAGGAATGGTTTATTCACAGACAGGCCGCAGCCCCAAGTGAAGGGTTCGTTCCCATGATGGACATCGTGCATCTCAGTTAAACAACATATGCAAACAAGCATAAATATAGATAACAAAACATGATTACATTCATTTCACGAAGCAGCCATTTCTCTAAGTTTGAAAGCTTTATGCAAAAACAAGGGGAGGTCACGAACGTCCATACTGTAAGCTTCACGACATTTACAGATGAAAAACAGAGAGAGAGAGAGAGAGAGACAAAGACAGAGAGAGAGCGAGAGAAAGAGAGACAGAGACAGAGAGAGAGAAAGACAGAAACAGACAGACAGAGAGACAGGGAGAGAGAGAGAGCGAGAGAGAAAGAGAGCAATGAACAATGAACAAATGTTTTATTGAGGGTAAATTGGATAAGCTGGAAGCTTCTTTACACCATGCCCTCCCTCACACACAAACACCCACACCCACACACACGCACAAAAGATGAAAAAGGAAAAAAAAAATCGGTACGGACACTCGGTGTAGACAGTAACAACAACTACAACAACAAGAGTTAATCACGAAACAAAACAAAATAGCATGGAATATAACTCACACACACACGCGCGCGCGCGCGCGCACCAGCTTACGCACGCATGCATACACGGGCTGATATACACCAATCTTCTGAGCTCCTTTCCCTGTTCACATTGTCAGAGAGCAACGAAAAAAATGTTATTGTGTGGGAAGCTCTCTCAAGAAGCTCAAACAAAACACGGTATATAAGAATTGTTTAGAATTGTTTCATGAGATATTTTTGGTACTCTTTTTTTGAATGATACCAAGGTGGATTTATTTTTCAGATAGTCGGGAATTTCATTCCATAGTTTACCATCAGAATACATGAGAGATGTCATGAAAAGGTTTGTTCTCGGACGAGGGATAAAAATGGTATTTTGGCCACCACGAACACTTTTTCCAGGAAATTTCCTCTGAAGGTAGGATGGTGCTAATTTCTTTTTTAATTTTGTCCATAAAAACACCTTTATTAAAGATACATTTGAGATGGAAAGGAAGAATGTTTAATTCTTTGTAGTCGTTAGTATAGATAGAAGATTTGAGGAGAATAATCTTGAGAGAACGTCTGTATATACTGTATATGAGAGAGAGACAGAGACAAATAGAGACAGAGAGAGAGAGGGGGAAAGAGAGACAGACAGAGACAGACAGACAGACAGACAGAGACACAGAGAGAGAGAGAGAGAGAGGTTCAGAATGAAGAACTGAATGGTCCGTGTGCCTGGCCAGCCGGCACTTTCGATCTGTGTGACGTTTTTGGTCTCTCCAAAAGGGCTCCAGTCAAGTGAGCGCTACTGCAGTCTCTGCTTTCCTGGACATGACTTCTGTGGTCTGGAACCTGCTATGGCGGCCCAGAAAATCCCCGAGACACTTTGGTCGATAACAGACACACAGCAGTGTGTGTGTGTGCGAGTGCTCAAGTGCACGCGCGCGTCTGTGTGTATGGTCACCGCCTCGCATGTGCGCCCCCTCACCTCTCTCCCTCTCTCAATCCCCGACACACACACACACACACACACACACACACACACACACACACACACACCACACCTGTTCACACACACTGGATACAGCACATGCTGAGGTTTTGCCGGGCATTGGTCCCTTGTGTGTGTGTGTGTACGCATGTGTTTGTGTATGTGTGTGTGTATGTGTATGTGTGTGTGCGTGTGTGCGCGCGCGCACGTGTGTATGATCTCCACCCTCCACGTGCTCACCCCTCCCCCCTTCACCACACACACACACACACACACGCCCCCCGTACCCCCCGCCCCCGCCGCCCACCTGTTCACACTGGATGCAGTACATATCCAGTTCCTGCTGAGCGTGTGCCCGACACTTGCTGGTGTCCTTGATGCCCCGCGCCGCCTTCTCCAGGTCCTCCTGCTTGATGTAGTAGTTGTGCTGCAGAGCGTTCACCCCACCAGCGGGCAGCGTCACCTGGGGCAACGACAATCAGTCAAGTCAATCAATCAATCACCCGACATTTCAATCGATCAATCAATCATTCAACCAATTAATCAATCACCCGATATTTCAATCATCAATCAGTCAATCAATCAATCAATCACCCGGCATCATCAGTCAGTCAACCAATCAATTAATCACCCGCCATTTCAATCAGTTAATCAATCACCTGAAAACCCCTAATCAGCCACCTGGCAATCACTGTCATCCACCTGTCACTCACCTGAAAACCCCTAATCAGCCACCTGGCAATCATTGTCATCCACCTGTCACTCACCTGAAAACCCCTAATCAGCCACCTGACAATCACTGTCATCCACCTGTCACTCACCTGAAAACCCCTAATCAGCCACCTGGCAATCATTGTCATCCACCTGTCACTCACCTGAAAACCCCTAATCAGCCACCTGACAATCACTGTCATCCACCTGTCACTCACCTGAAAACCCCTAATCAGCCACCTGGCAATCACTGTCATCCACCTGTCACTCACCTGAAAACCCCTAATCAGCCACCTGGCAATCATTGTCATCCACCTGTCACTCACCTGAAAACCCCTAATCAGCCACCTGACAATCATTGTCATCCACCTGTCACTCACCTGAAAACCACTAATCAGCCACCTGGCAATCATTGTCATCCACCTGTCACTCACCTGAAAACCCCTAATCAGCCACCTGACAATCACTGTCATCCACCTGCCACTCACCTGAAAACCCCTAATCAGCCACCTGACAATCACTGTCATCCACCTGTCACTCACCTGAAAACCCCTAATCAGCCACCTGGCAATCACTGTCATCCTCCTGTCACTCACCTGAAAACCCCTAATCAGCCACCTGACAATCATTGTCATCCACCTGCCACTCACCTGAAAACCCCTAATCAGCCACCTGACAATCACTGTCATCCACCTGCCACTCACCTGAAAACCCCTAATCAGCCACCTGACAATCATTGTCATCCACCTGTAATCACAGTGATGTACAAGTTGTGCCAGAGGGTGTTCCTCCCGCCAGGGGGACAGCGTCACCTGGGGCAGCGACAATCACTCAAACACCTGACAATCTTTAACCAGCCACCTGACGATCTGTTACCGACCACCTATCATTACAGTGATGACGAACAAGTTGTGATGGAGGACGTCGGCCTTTCCCGGAGACAGCATCAACTGGGACACGGGGATCAGTCAATCAATCAATCAATCAATCAATCAATCACATGACAATCATCATCATCCACCTTTCAGTACAGTGATTTATAAGCTGTGCTGGAGGGCGTTGACCCCTGCCAGTTGGCAGCGTCACCTGGGGCAACGGCAATCAATCAGTCAATCACCTGACAATCACTAAACAGCCACCTGACAATCATTGCCATCCACCTGTCAGTACAGTGATGTACAAGTGCTGGAGGACGGTCACCCCACCACATCCGAAAGACTAGCACCCTGGACCTCAACGCAGAGTGCACAGTGCATAATGGTGACAGGGCAAACACACAGAAGATGCGATGTAGCGTAAATGGACTTGTCCAAATGCACACCCATAAGCCCAAATCAAATCAAAAACACTTTATTAATCCACATGGAAATGAAGTTGTGCAATCACAGGCTCGTTGTAAACACCAACATAAAATTATCATGCGCAACATAAAAAGAGATTAACTCTCTCCATACGAACGGCAAAAGAGACGACGTTAACAGCGTTTCACCCCAATTACCACCATCAAAATATTGCAAGCGGAAGGCTCTTATACTGAAGAGGTGAATGTTGACAAAGAATACCACAATTCTGACGACAGAAGCTAAAGGTTGGGTCATTCAGACACCCACTGGACATCCGAGGGGTCTGTGTAGAGGAGAAGAGAGGGCTGGCCGTACTGAGTAAGTTAAAACTAGTCAAATAAGAATTCCCAATAGCTGACGATAGACTACCCCCCACCTCACCACACGCACATATTATGTTAAGACAATAGAGCATTACACAACAATATTTACAAATGAAAACATCCAACAAATAAAAGGTATATATTACTAAAAATTAATGACATGCGCGCGCGCGCACACACACACACACACACACACACACACACACACACACACGTTAAGACCATAAGGTAATGTACAACATTTATTTAAAAAATAAAAAAAAAAGCATCCACGGAATAAATCGTAAAATGCACACACACACACACACACACACACACACTCTCTCTCTCTCTCTCTCTCTCTCACACATACACATGGCCATAGGCACGTATGCACGCACATAACATATGTCACGCCAATTAAAAAAACAAACAAACAATCAGTACATTAACATTAAGATACATGAAATCCGAGTAAAATAACAAAATATTTTTAAAAATCACTTCCGATCACACACACACACACTCTCTCTCTCTCTCTCTCTCTCTCTCTCTCTCTCTCTCTCTCTCTCACACACATACACATGGCTATAGGCACGTATGCACGCACATAACATATATCACGCCAATAGAAAAAAAAAATCAGTACATTAACATTAAGATACATGAAATCCGGATAAAATAATAAAATATTTAAAAAATCACTTCCAATCACACACACACACACACTCTCTCTCTCTCTCTCTCTCTCTCTCTCTCTCTCGCCTACACACACACACACACACATGGCTATAGGCACGTATGCACGCACATAACATATATCACGCTAATAAAAAAAAAAATCAGTACATTAACATTAAGATACATGAAATCCGAGTAAAAGAACAAAATATTTAAAAAAATCATTTCCGATCACACACACACACACACACACACACACACACGTACGAACCTCCTTTCTGCAGGAGGGGCACCTGAAGGGTTTGTTGGTTCTCCTGGAGGCCAGGTCTTCAATGCAGTGAGCGCAGTACGTGTGGTGACACGGGAGGAACTTGGGGTTAGTGTAGATCTCCAGGCAAACCGCACACGTCAGGCCTGCCACAGAGAACAAACAAACAAAAAACAAGAGAGGCAAGGCCTTCAAGACTCACTTGTGATACACTTAAAATTTTTTTTTTAAATCCAAGCTTTTTATGTACTGAGTATAATTTCAAAATGTAATGTTTAAGATGAGAAAGATCAGTTTAAAACGAATTAAGTCCCCTAGCATTAATTACAGAGTAATTTCCCTTTTTTACTATCTGCACCAACACGTTTGCAAAATAAATAAAACTTCCATCCTTAGCAAAAGAAGTTCCTGTTTGAACAAAAAATGATAATAATGACTGCTCTTGTTGTTGGGTCAGAATATCAGATCAAAGTGCCAAGTTTAGAGAATACATAACATATAAATATAACAGTAAATGCAGTTTGCATATAATTAGGCTTCATTTTTTATTTTTTTGTGCCCATCCCAGAGGTGCAATATTGTTTTAAACAAGATGACTGGAAACAACTGAATTTTTCCTATTTTTATGTATAATTTGGTGTCAACTGACAAAGTATGTGCAGAGAAAATGTCAATGTTAAAGTTTACCACAGACACACGGACACACAAACAGACAACCGAACACCGGGTTAAAACATAGACTCACTTTGTTTACACAAGTGAGTCAAAAAAACAGAAAAAAAACATTCATGAAAGCGACGTCCCCCCCGCACCCCCCTCAACCCTCCCCGGCAGAGAAAACCCCAAAACATTCATGAAAACACATCTTCCCCTTACGTTTACACACATACACAAACGCTCACACACACTCATCCAACTCCCCCCCACCCCCACTCCCACACACACACACACACAAAAGACACAAACACACACACGCACACACACACATATGGACACATCCAACTTCACACACACACACACACACATGCACACACCCAACTTCACACACACACACACGGTACACACACATGCACACACCCAACTTCACACACACACACACACACACACACACACAGACACATGCACACACCCAACTTCACACACACACACACACACACATACATTCACACACACACACAGACACATGCACACACCCAACTTCACACACACACACACACACACACACACACACACACACAACTTCACACACACACGCACCCACCCAACTTCACACACACAGACACAGACACACACACACACACACACAACTTCACACACACACAGACACACACCCAACTTCACACACACACACACACACACACCCAACTTCACACACACACACACACCCAACTTCACACACACACACACACACACACACAGACATGCACACACCCAACTTCACACACACACACACACACACACACACACATTCACACACACACAGAGACACATGCACACACCCAACTTCACACACACACACACACACACACACACACATTCACACACCCAACTTCACACACACACGCACCCACCCAACTTCACACCCAAATTCACACACACACACACACACACACAACTTCACACACACACACACCCACCCAACTTCACACACACAGACACACACACACCCAACTTCACACACACACACACACACACACCCAACTTCACACACACACACACACACACACACACACACACAACTTCACACACACACACAAACACACACACACACACGGTGACCCAACTTATCTCTCTCTCTCTCTCTCTCTCTCTCTCTCTCCCTCCCCCCTCCCCTCTCTCTCTCTCTCTCTCACACACACACAGGCACACACCAAACTTCACACACACACACACACACACACACACACACAACTTCACACACACACGCACCCACCCAACTTCACACACACACACACACACACAAACAAAGAGCAAAGAGAGAGAGACACACACACACACACACACACACACACCTCTCAGATCGGTGGCGGACTGCTCGGACTGGAACCACGTGATGCTGACGTCACGGCTGCGGATCTTCTGGAGGATGGAGGAACAGCTGGAGGGTTTGGCCAGTTTCTTGAGGGAGCTGGACCACAGAGACCCCGGGTTCAATTCCCCGCTTGTTTCTGTCTTGTGGTCTCTCTGTCTGCCTTTCATTCTACTACTTAAAACTCTCTCCATACGAACGGCGAAAGAGACGACGTTAACAGCGTTTCACCCCAATTACCATCATCAAAATATTGCAAGCGGAAGGCTCTTACACTGAAGAGGTGAATGTTGACAAAGAATACCACAATTCTGACGACAGAAGCTAAAGGTTGGGTCATTCAGACACCCACTGGACATCCGAGGGGTCTGTGCAGAGGAGAAGAGAGGACTGGCCGTACTGAGTGAGTTAAAAACATGCATTACACGCACACACCCCAAAAACCGAGTATGGCTCCTTTAATGTTGGTGTGGGTATAAAAAAAAAAAGATAATAATAATAAAAATAAAAATAAAATGGTCACGTACGTACGTCAAACCCTACTTGTGGCTAACCTAACACACGATCGATCATCGTCATCATCATCGGTCTCGTAACCCCCCCGGGTGGGGTTGTGGAAGCACCACTGATGACTCTCTGACAGTCTCCCGCCATCTATCTCCGTTGTGGGCTGCTCTGTGCGACTCGGCGAAAGATAGGTCTCTCTACTCCAGATTGCTGGCTGCTGCGACTCGGCGAAAGATAGGTTTCTCTGAACTCCATATTGCTAGCTGCTCTGTGCGACTCGGCGAAAGATAGGTCTCTCTACTCCAGATTGCTGGCTGTTCTCTGCGACTCGGCGAAAGATAGGTTTCTCTGAACTCCATATTGCTAGCTGCTCTCCGCGACTCGGCGAAAGATAGGTCTCTGAACTCCATATTGCTAGCTGCTCTGTGCGACTCGGCGAAAGATAGGTCTCTGAACTCCATATTGCTAGCTGCTCTCTGCGACTGGGCGAAAGATAGGTCTCTCTACTCCAGATTGCTAGCTGCTCTGTGCGACTCAGCCCGGCTCAACTCAGGTTGGCAGCCTGTTGTGCAAATGACCGCGAGATTGTAAAGCGTTTAGAGCAAGCATGGCCTCCGACCGAGAACAGGCAGCTATATAGATATTCATATCATTCATCATCCCTCATCACAGAGACATGCACACAGACAAACATACACACAAAGAGTCACAGACAAAACAAACAACAACAACAACAACAACAACAACAACAACACACACACACACACACACACACACACACACACAACACACACACACAACAATGTGAAGTGACGGCCTAGAGGTAACGCATCCGCCTAGGAAGCGAGAGAATCTGAGCGCGTTGGTTCGAATCACGGCTCAGCTGCCGATATTTTTTCCCCTCTCCACTAGACATTGAGTGGTGGTCTGGACGCTAGCCATTCGGATGAGACGATAAACCGAGGTCCCGTGTGCTAGCATGCACTTAGCGCACGTAAAAGAACCGACGGCAACAAAACGGTTGTTCCTGGCAAAATTCTGAAGAAAAACCCACTTCGATAGGAAAAAAAAACACAAAAAAAACTGCACGCAGGAAAATTGTTTTGTTTTTTTAATGGGTGGCGCTGTTAGTGTAGCGACGCATTCTCCTTGGGGGAGAGCAGCCCGAATTTCACACAGAGAAATCTGTTGTGAATAAAATGAAATACAAATAGAAATACAACCCCACAAAGATAACAAAACTCACTCGTGGCTGCCCTCCTGCCCCGCACTCTCGACAGAACTGCTGTGTGGAACGGCTGCTTGTCTGCACTGCCTGAGGAACTCCATCTTCTCCTTGTCCACGTCCACGTCCACATCCACGTCATCGCTGTTGGCTGTTGGGCTAGGCGAGGGGGGAGAGTGGGGGGAGGCTGGTTGGAGCTTGGCGGTGGTGGTAGTAGTAGTGGTGGTGGTGGTGGCAGAGGCGGAGGTGGTGGAGGGTTGAGGGCTGTTTGTTCTTGACGTCGGGTCTGTTTGGTTTTGATCAAGAAAATGAATGAATGAATGAATGAATAAAGGAATGAGCATGAAGGAATGATTTTAAAAGGTACATTTTATAGCTGTATATCTAAAATCGAATGTTTTACTGGTTTTTGATGGAAACCGATTATGTGTTGTTTTCTTTTTGTTTGTTTGTTTTTGTTTTTTTGTTGCTGTTGTTGTCCTTTTTTGACTCACTCTATGTTTTAACCCGGTGTTCGGTTGTCTGTGTGTGTGTGTGTGTGTGTGTCCGTGGTAAACTTTAACATTGACATTTTCTATGCAAATACTTTGTCAGTTGACACCAAATTTGGCATAAAAATAGGAAAAATTCAGTTCTTTCCAGTCATCTTGTCTAAAACAATATTGCACCTCTGGGATGGGCACAAAAAAAAAAAAAAAAAAAAAAGCCTGATTATATGCAAACTGCATTTACTGTTATATATATATATATATATATATATATATATTGTATTCTCTAAACTTGGCACTTTGACCTCTTATTCTGATACAACAACAAGAGGAGTCATTATTATCATTTTTTGTTCAAACAGGAACTTCTTTTGCTAAGCATGGAATTTTTATTTATTTTGCAAACGTTTTGGTGCAGATAGTAAAAAAGGGAAATTACTCTGTAATTAATGCTAGGGGACTTAATTTATCACAAGTGAGTCTTGAAGGCCTTGCCTCTCTTGTTTTTTTTTTTCTTTTTGCGATTGCGAAGATCTATTGTGGGATTTGGTTTCTCTTGTTTTCTGAACAAATATAATCTTCACTGCAAGGGGGGAAATTGTATATGCTTAAAACAATGGTATTCATACATATGTGTATTCAGTGTCTGGAAACATACAAGTGTGTATGTGGGAGTGAAGGTAAACAGTGTGTGTGTGTGTGTGTGTGTGTGTGTGTGTGTGTGTGTGCGCGCGCACGTGCGTGCGTGTATGCATGCTGCGTGTTTGTGTGTGAGTGCGTGCGGGCGTGCGCGCGCACGTGTGTGTGCCGTGCGCGCGTGCATGTACATTAAAAAAAATTTTTTATAGAGGGACAGAGAGAGAGAGAGAGAGCACTGACCATTGAAATGTTTAATGTCATTATCTGAAAAGCTCTAGTGACATAATAGGTACTCATCAGAACAAAATGGTGCAAAACAGATAAAATAGAACAGAAAGGGGAAAAAAAACAGAATTGAAACAACATAAACTGATAAGAGATTTGCGACACTTTGTCGCTAGCTTTTGGTACATGTGACACGGGGGTAAAATGCCTTTTTTTTCAGTCGTTCGTCTTCAAGAGAGAGAGAGAGAGAGAGAGAGCAGTTGTGAAGCCTCAAAATATTTTTGGCGTTCACATCGTATAACTGTTTCGTGCCTGAAATTCTTTTTTGATTGAGACCTATTCAAAACGACAACAACAAAAAACAAACAAAAAAAAAAGTCCGCGGTAGTCGATAGGCCTCCTTCGTTCATGGCTGACCATGGATAGACCTTATGTCTAACTGGGCTGTCTGCTTGGACCAAGCAGCGTCGCCTGTGACTGCAAAGACCGATGCGAGAGAGACAGTCTCTGTCGCAGCGATCACATGTGTAAGCTGATGCTGGTCTGTTGGCTGCCGTCCTTTTTCTGCGAGCTCGCTTTTCTGCTGCAGAAGCTGGCAGTTTGTCCTCAGCTTGTCCCCGACTTGAGAATGTCGTTGATACCTGACCACACATTCCTCTCACCTTGCGGGGCACTTTCATGGCGTTCTGCAGTGGCCGCGGCCGAACTTCCGGCAGTCGCTGCGTCGTCTGCGCGGCCGCCGCGTGTTCGTGGCCCATTACTTCCGCTCGCCATCTTCACTCACGGTGCTCTTCCGGCTTGGGTCTCCTCTGCCTGGGGTCCTTGGCAGACCTGAAAACACCGTCACTTACAGCGTCCTGAATGATTGCACCAATTGGTTACAATTTTCATGTGTTTTTTGGGTCATTCCCGCACCCTCCCTCCGCCCCCCACCCCCCTCATTCCTCCCCCCCCACCCTCCAGCTTTCTGATATTTTTTATTCAGACAAAGGTTTACAGATGCAAAATTTTATATCCTAGTGCATTAGACGGTACAGGGTAAAGACATGATGATGTTCTAAATACTGACAAGTCCACAACAACACAATGTAAGCAGAACAAGTCACATTCAATAACATGATTCCGTGGTGATATATTTCCATGGTTTGTGGGACCAAAAACAGAAGAAAAAAAAGCAAGATAGTGGTGGCACGTTAGTTTGATGACTGAATCCACTGAAAATGGGTGACAACATCTACTAATGGTAATATAGTTTCATACATGCTAAAAATAAAAAAAATAAAAAAATAATAATAAATGCCATTAAAATAGGTTCCTGAATTTAGGATGCTAAAATAGGACTTTACTAAGTCATTTATTTCAGTGAGTTGATAAACAGATAGATCGATGAAGGTTTAAACCTTTGGTGTCGGGCGTAAGATTAACCTTCACTCAGTTTCATCTCCGCAAGTTCCGGCGAATTCCTTCTTGCAGAACAGACAGGGAGTAAAGGTGACCTTACACCCTGATCCAAAGATTTAACCAACATTTAAAAACAAAACAAAAAAAAACAAAAAAAAAACAACAACTAGTAAATGCAGTTTGGGTAAAGTCCAAGTCAGACAGGCATCATCAGTCAAGGGAGACAATGGAGTTGCGCTCTGGATTGTGACAACTGTCTAAAAATACATGGATAGCTCATTGGCCAGGTAAGCTGAAGCCAACTGGACGCCATATTGTTTCTCGTATCCGGCTGTCAGTCCGTTGACAAGTCGTCTGCTAACTGGTAGTAGTTTCTGAACTGTAGCCGTGTATCTTCGATAAAATCGCGTTATGCTTGCCCCCACGACATGCCAAATGTTGTGTAATGATTGAAATCTGCCAATGGTTTATCTACAAAGTTATTACAGGAAAACAGTGCAGTGACACGTGGCGCAAACTTGCAGTGGAGACACACACAGGAATTCCAGCTTAACTAACGCCGCGAACAAATGAAAGCTTGCCGTGAAGCCAGCTGAGTGCTCGGCTACACATATGAAGTCACCGCTTCGCGCTATACTGACACGAATGGCTGATTGAACACTTCCGCTGGCATCAGTTTGCAAAGGGGCTCAAAGAAGGCATGCGCTATCCATGTATTTTTTTTTTTAGACAGTGGTTGTGACTGATACAGCGTCGGGTGTGGGCGGACAGGCCTCCAGGCTACGGGAGTACCAGTCCCTCCTACACTGCACACAGATGAAGTCTGACGCTGGTCTGTCTGTTTATGTGTCTGTCTGGCTTGGGTTGGGGCCCTTCTTCTCAGTCAAAAAGGTATCAGATGTTGTTTCAGTAGACCTGACAAATTTACAAGCGTCAGGAAGGGGCTGTCACCTTAAAAGAAACACTGACCCCCTACGAATACATTGTAGAATCGACTGGACTATTCCCAAAAATCTTAACCATTAAAATAAAAGTTTTGATGAGTATACTATATATATGTATATGTATATATATATATATATATATATATAGTCATAGAACCTTGATCGAGAGAAGTCAAAATAGTGTATGAAACAAAGAAAGAGTTGTGTTCCAGCTTCACGGCTTGTTTTCCCCCTATTCCACTATTTCTACTGCTTTTGCTACTGCTGCTGCTAGCCTAATGGTCTACTACTACTACTAGCCAAATGGACTAATGCAAACTAATAAACCACTGCGTATAGTCTTCCATTTTACGTCTTTTCACCATACGAGACGCCATACACGAGATGAACATAATTAATTATCAGCAGCTGGTATGGCAAGCAAACATCTGGCGTATCTTTGTTTTTTCTAGCTGTTTTTCGTTTTGTTTTTTTTGTTCGTTTTTTTATTACACAAACCTACCTTTCAAAATTGTGCACAAACTTCAGCCAGACATGAGCGGAAGAGCAAGGTGGTCTTAGAATCTGTGAGTTTTAGAACGTGGCCACAACTTATGACGCATCTGAAATAAATGACGCAACGTTGAATGAGATTACGTACTCAGCAGGGCTGTCTGAATGTGCAGCATTGTTGTTCCACGCCTCTTCTAAAAATTCTTGCAGTGGCTCTCCATGCAGTCCAGGATTTCGTACAAACTCTTTTCTATCAGCTGTTCATCTCTCACTGGCATTGACCATGACTAGTTATCCGATATTTTCGTCATTACACCCCGTCTGACAGACAGCAGGATCCCGAAGATGCTCTTGTATGGCCAGCTGAAGGAAGGCCACCGCGAACTTGGAAGACCCTGAAGTGCTTCAAGGACACAGGTACAGGTACAGGTACAGAATTTGGGACTTTTTTTTTTTTTTAAGCCTTTTTGGCTTTTCAACGCCCCTTCTTAACATAGAAATAGTTTAGGGTTGCGTACATGCGTATGAAATTTTTTAAATGTTCATTCATCAAAATCGAATAGTTTTATTAATGATTTGGAGTCATTGTCTAGAAGATTCTTGAACTGGTCAATAGTTTTAGCTGTTTTTGTTGAATTATTCAGTGCATTCCATCCTTTAACTGCTCTAAAGCTAAAAGAAAACTTACGAATATTTGTTCTGCAAAATTTTGAAGACAAACCTCAAAGCCTGTGACATAGAAATTGCTTCCTGGGAAACTGATGCCCTTGACCGCTCTCGCTGGAGGATGCTGTGCTCTAGTGGCATAAAGACGTTTAAAAACAAGAGAACGCTAGCCAATAAGGAGAAGCGTGAGCGAAGGAAGCAGGGCTCAACTTCTGGATACGTTTTTCCATGCAACCCCTGTGGGAAGTGCTGTGCATCCAGAATCGGCCTCTTCTCCCAGCGATATGCACTCAGCTAAGTAGGACACGGGCACGATACAGATGAACAACACATGCACATTTAGCAGCACTCAGTAAAGTGATACATGTGACATCAGAAGATCGGGCACAAGCTCAATAAATTACTTTTCGATGTAAGAGTGGATCGAAGCTTAAACGCTTTGTACAAATAAATTGAGAAGTTTCTGATAGTTTGTTCGTGTGTAGCTGCCATAAATAGCGACAATTTAAACTGACTTGGGAACTTATAAAACTGAGAGAGAGAATAAGTCTTTATTATGCTTATGATGACAATGATGACGATGATCAGGTGTAAAATCATTTGTCCAAAGGATAATGTTCTGCCCTGGGAGAATTTTCTGGTATGGTTGAAGCAGACAATAAAGTATTTTGAACTGAACTGAACTGTCCACGTCCACTTCCGCGCCAAGCTTGCAGCCAGTCAACACACCAATGTCGCTGCCTACCTCCTCCAACCGCACATATCTACACCGGTCTCGGAAGAAATATGTATTATACTGGTCAGCCGTGTTCGACTATTGACCATCAGAACAGCAGAGGAGGTAACTGCTGTCCAGACAATTTGGGCTAGAAATCGATCATAGAGGAGAGTATCTTGCCCAAGTTACATTTCCCCACTCTCTCGGCCAAGAGGCTTTTAGGACAGTCGGCGTTGGGATGGTCCCCAAAGGCCATCTAGCCCCCAAGGCTGCAGCACGAAGAGCCAGTGCAATGTTGCCTCCCACTTTGAGAGTTACAGTCCTTCACAAAAGGCTAAGCTGTAAATGATTTCCCATTGCAATGGTGACACCACTGATAATACTGCTCTCACTTTGCTGTTGGCCCAACTGTAAACTTATATCAATCTGTGATAAAATCCTGAAAGAAATATTAATGGCCCAGTGGTAACGCGTCCGCCCAGGAAGCGAGAGAATCTGGGGTCGTGGGATCGAATCTTACACTCTCACCAAAATTTTCTTCCCCTCCACTTGACCTTGGTCTGGACGCTAGTCATTCGGATCAGACGATAAACTGAGATCCCGCGTGTGCAGCATGTACTTTGCGCGCACTGAAAAAACAAAACAAAACAAAAACAAACAAAACACACACACACACACACACACACAAACAAAAAAAAACAAAAAAATTAACCCATGGCGACAAAAGGGTTGGCCCTGGCTAAAGAAAAAATCAGCTTTGACAGGAACATAAATCATGCACTTGCAGGCAGAGAAGAAAACACACACACACACACACAACAACAAAAAAACGCGCGCGCGCGCGCGCGTGTGTGTGGGTGTGTGTAACTAAATTGATGCAGGTAGTGTCAGCAGTCAAAACACGGTCCTCTATCTATATAAAGTATAAAGGCCGTCACATCAAGAACAGAGAGAGAGGGGGGAAGTGAGACAAAGAGAAAGGGGGGAAGGGAGACGGAGAGAGAGGGAGACGGAGAGAGAGGGGAGAAGGGAGACAGAGAGAGGGGGGAAGGGAGACGGAGAGAGAGGGGAGAAGGGAGACAGAGAGGGGAGAAGGAGACAAAGAGAGAGGGGAGAAGGGAGACGGAGAGAGAGGGAGACGGAGAGAGAGGGGAGAAGGGAGACGGAGAGAGAGGGAGACGGAGAGAGAGGGGAGAAGGGAGACGGAGAGAGAGGGGAGAAGGGAGACAAAGAGAGAGGGGAGAATGGAGACGGGGAGAGAGGGGGGAAGGGAGACGGAGAGAGAGGGGGGAAGGGAGACGGAGAGAGAGGGGAGAAGGGAGACAAAGAGAGAGGGGGGACGGGAGACAAAGAGAGAGGGGGGGAAGGGAGACGGAGAGAGAGGGGGGAAGGGAGACGGAGAGGGGAGAAGGGAGACAAAGAGAGAGGGGAGAAGGGAGACGGAGAGAGAGGGGGGACGGGAGACAAAGAGAGAGGGGAGAAGGGAGACAAAGAGAGAGGGGAGAATGGAGACAAAGAGAGAGGGGGGAATGGAGACGGAGAGAGAGGGGGGGAAGGGAGACAGAGAGAGAGGGGAGAAGGGAGACAGAGAGAGAGGGGAGAATGGAGACGGAGAGAGAGGGGGGAATGGAGACGGAGAGAGAGGGAGACAGAGAGCGAAGGGAGAATGGAGACAGAGAGAGAGGGGTAGAGAAAAGAGACGAGTCAGAGAAAGACAGGGAAAAGAGAGATAGGAAGGGAGGCATAGGAAGAGAGGGGGGAAGGGGAGGAGACACAGAGAGGGGGAGAGAGAGAGAGAGAGCAGGGGAAGGCCAGAGATAAGAGTGACAGGGAGTTGGAGAGCAAAGCGAAGAGAGAGAGAGAGAGAAGACGGAAAGTCAAGACAGAGAAGGCAAAAAGTCCACCTTCTCCCAAACACACGTACGCATCAAATCCAACAAGTCCACAGTGTTTAACTTATTTAAAACATGTTTAATTTGACTGAACAGGGTCGCTCAATCACAAGCTTATTATCTGTGGGCACAAATGCCTTTCTTTCAGACATGTGAGCGTGACAGAACTCTGAACTTACAATTAAAATCATGAATTAATTACTTAATGAGTCATAACCAACCAACAGAACCGTTCAATATACCAACACATAATCTTGGCAAGGAAATAAACGTAATAAGCCATTCACCTTGAAATAACACGCACGAACATACACATAAAAAACATACTCGTGATAAAAATTCAAACTGTATGAAAAGAGAACAACAATAATTCATGACATACCACATGCAAATCCCTTTAGCTTTATTAAAGCTGCATGTAATGATACAAATGAACTATTAGCATTTCCTTCACGTGTCGAGTGAATACTTGTGTATATGGTCACATGCAAATCTCCAAATAAAGTTAAGACACGTGCACGCAAACAGGAAATGTTCCGTCTTTCAAGACGGCATACAGGGCAATCGGTTCCAACCAACTCATTCCCTCCACAAAACACACATATCCAGCAATCACTCCACTCAACATGCTGTTCAGCTTCCAGTCTTCAGTGCCAGACTTTCACACAAAGTAATCAGCATTTGTGAAGTCTCTGTTTCAATCTCTCTTCAATCCAACACAGTGCCGAGGCATTCACACAAAGTAATCAGCATTTGTGTAGTCTCTGTTTCAATCTCCTTTCAGGCAAACATTAAATGCTGAAAGGACGCATCCTACTCCACACTGTATTGACTGAGAAAAAAAAAAAGAAAGAAAAAAAAGTAAAGATTTCTCTCTCTGCGTCAGCACCTTCAGTCAGTTTCAGTATGTCCTCCACACACACACAAACACACACACACACATAAACACATGCGTGTGCACACACACACAGACAAGCACTCACACACACACACACAGCGGTACAAGCAGACATGTACATACACAAGCACACACACAAGGATGCAAGCACACACACACGCGCGCACACACACACACACGCACGCATGCACACAGACACACAAAGAGGTGTCTTATCTTATACTTCAGAACTATTCAAAGCTGCAACTTTTTGCTCCAGAAATCAAATCACTGTTAAAACCTAACACTTGGACTTGACACATAAACTAATAGTATATATACCATAGCTGCTCAAAGCATTGGCTTATTTGACCTATTAAAAGACAAAAAAACAAATACAGACAGAAAAAACCCCAAAGTACTCATTTCAATTAAAAACTGGCTCTACTTGTGACTTAAAAAAGTGGACATTCTGAATTAATCTACCTGTGACAAAATATCCCCCTCTCCCCCTCATCCCACACACAATCAGTAACTGTCAACATTATGCTTCTTAAAACTACCAGTGTGTGTGTACATTCGGAAACTCCTTACCTGAATATGTAATATGAAATCATATATCATCAGAAATTGCATGCTTCAGTTATATTGCCAATCTCTTTTCTGAAATGATTTTTTTTTTTTTCATGAAAACTTGGAATTTGGGGATCATTGCCAAAATTCTTCTTTGAAAATTAAAAAAAAAATCAACAAAGATGTCCACTGTTAACAATTCACACTTTTTTTTTCAGCCATGTGCTATACTATACAAACACTGAATCAGTCCATTCTTTATGGGTTTGCTGAAATCTGCCATGTAACACATTTTCATGCAACACACACCGACAAAAATACTCGAACCCAGCGTACATTCCAGACGTGACAGGAATCACTGGGAAATCATCCACACACACTGCTTTCATGAACGAAAACCTTTCACACATTCCCTGAAAACCCGGAAGAACAGTTTAAGGACATTAGGTCAGATAGGTCCCATTGTCTTTAACAGCTGTTGTGGCACTGAATTCATATCCCACTGTGTCCGTAGAAAGGAAGGGGGAGGCCAAATCCTCTCCTTCCGTCGCTTTTAACCTTCCCTAACCTTAGGAAACCCATTCACGCTTGGGTGGAGTGAGGAAAATCGGAAGTTAAGTGCCTTTTCTGAAGTGGAAAATCAGAAGTTAAATGCCTTTTCCGAAGTGGAAAATCAGGAGTGAAGTGCCTTTTCCGAAGTGGTAAATCAGAAGTTAAGTGCCTTTTCCGAAGTGGTAAATCAGAAGTTAAGTGCCTTTTCTGAAGTGGAAAATCAGAAGTTAAGTGCCTTTTCCGAAGTGGAAAATCAGAAGTGCCTTTTCCGAAGTGGTAAATCAGAAGTTCAGTGCCTTTTCCGAAGTGGAAAATGGGAAGTTCAGTGCCTTTTTCGAAGTGGAAAATCAGAAGTTAAGTGCATTTTCTGAAGTGGTAAATCAGAAGATAAGTGCCTTTTCCGAAGTGGAAAATCAGAAGTTAAGTGCCTTTTTCAAAGTTGGAATTTCAGAAGTTAAGTGCCTTTTCCGAAGTGGAAAATGGGAAGTTCAGTGCCTTTTCCGAAGTGGAAAATCAGAAGTTTAGTGCCTTTTCTGAAGTGGAAAATGGGAAGTTCAGTGCCTTTTCCGAAGTGGAAAATCAGAAGTTAAGTGCCTTTTCTGAAGTGGAAAATGGGAAGTTCAGTGCCTTTTCCGAAGTGGAAAATCAGAAGTTAAGTGCCTTTTCCGAAGTGGAACATCAGAAGTTCAGTGCCTTTTCTGAAGTGAAAAAACTGGAAGTGAAGTGCCTTTACCAAAGGATGCAACATCACGCCAAAACAGGACTTAAACCCTGATCACTGATGGACAGCAGAACACCTCACGGATTCGGCCACAGTGAGCGCCTCCTCCAACTTGACATGGATTATGAGAAATCATCCACAAACGCTGCTCCCATGAAATCTTTCACAGACATTCCCTGTATACACGCAGAACCCATTACTGAAATCTTCAAATACATACATGTGTGTGTGTGTGTGTGTGTGTGTATAAATACAAATTGAAGGCTGTGTGGAGATAATCAAAGACTGGTTAGTTTGGGCGTTTCTGTCCATGACTATACAGTTATCACTGACTAACCTTGTGTGGAGCAGGTACAAATATACTGAGTACAAATTTTCATGATCTATACCATTACATTTTTTGTGATACACGGGTACATCTTGAGATTATCTAAAGGCAACAATCGGATGGAGAGCGATCAAAAACAAGAAAAAGAAAAAGAAATCCATAATACAAAAATGAAACCACTATAACTCCTCAAGCATTGATCAATAACAGTATACATGAACTAGCATCTTTTTAACAGGAATTTTCGAGGAATGGAAATGAGGTACAAAATTTGAAGCACCCCCCCCACCCCCCCACACACACCCCTCCCAATTTGGCACACACACTTATTACAGTACACATTCATTGAACAAACTTGTCACACAGTGATAATGTCACAATAATAATAATAATAATAATGAATAAAGTATTAATATAGCGTTAAATCTTCTGCAGAGACATATCAAAGACCTTAACACACCAGTCGTTCAAACGCATGCACAGCTTTCTCCGATTCAGAGGATTGAAAGATACAACAGCAGACAAAAGCCAAATATGTCCACAATGTGGAGTCTACAAGATTCACACACATCCAAAACATGATAATACCCACTGGTGCATCTTTCCCACACACAAAGGATTTGATGAAACACTTCATTACAGGCATGCAGGGACTACATTTGTATATTTGGCTGTCGTTATTTCACAGTATCTTCACGCTTGGAAACAAACATATCCGCTTCATAACACAGTCAAATCTTGAAAGAAAGCTAGCTTAGGCTAGTGCCAAACCCATTCAGCATTGGTGCCTCTAAGAAAAGTGCATATGCACCATCTTCTTCTTACCAACGGCTGCAAGACTGTCCCCCACTGCTGTTCATCTTGTGTTGAAATCAATCTGTTCTCATTCATACAATGACGACAAGAAGCTATACGTGTGCGACAGTCGCGATTAAGCTGCAGAGATATCTCTTTCATTGGTACCATGAGGACTTTTCAGTGCGACAGCTTAACTAGGGACATCTGCAGATAAATATGCACACTCATGATTTTAGTTATCTGTGAAAAATTTGACCCAGGAAGCAAAAAAATTCAGATCGACTGATGTGATGTCTGTCCATCATTTAACTGATCTTGGTGTTTTGAGCATGACACTCATGATTTTCGTTAATCAAAGGACAACATTCTGAAGGGGGCATTCTCATTTTTTCTGGTCAAAAGATTGTCAAAGCAAATGATAATCATTGTCTTTGTAAAGTGTGCAGAGTTTTAACGACCAACTGACTGATACCATTCAGGGCTTGGGTTTTGGTTCAGTGAAGGCTGCACTGTTTCAGGTGAACGTCCTGCCAAAAAAAACCACCCTTTTTTTCTCTATTAAACTTCATCCATTCAAATGGAAAATGAAGGGAGTGAATTCAAAATTATGTCTTTTTATATTATGAATGTGTGTCCTGTCCACTGCTTCAGAAATCAGATTAAAAAAAACAACAACAACAACAAAACACACACACACACCAGCGAGACAAGGGGAGTGAGATGATTAAAAATCTGAGACAAAGACAAGAGATCATGAACTGACAGTAGTGACAGCCATCAAATAAACGTTAAAAAAAAAAAAGAAAAAAAAAAGGGGTGTGGAGGGGGGGGGTTTAAAGGTCCCATAGTCTTTCACAGCCATCAAGACAGCAGATTTCTATCCACTGTGTCAAAGGACTCTGCATAGGAAGGCGGGACACCCAATCCTCTCCTGTCTCTCTTAACTCACTCCGGACGACGGAACGCTTTTGTGGTTTCGACAATTAAAAATTTGTCCACGTTTTCCTCATGGGGTAGCATGAAAATTGCAGCTACACCGGGCATTGCGAACGTGTCAAGGGTCGAATGGAAAGTTTCTTCATAAGGTTTCCATGACTATACCCCACATGACAAGCTAATCTGCATACGTATCGAAAACAGTGTCGCAGGCGATACAAGTGGAAATTTTTGAAGCAAACTAGATCATGACGGCGGCTTTTTACTGCTGCTGAAGTGATTGAAATGCTTCAGACTGATGGTTTCGGCATCAACAGGGATGATGAAGACATTGAATACATCATCTGCAGTGAAGAAAGCTACCAGCAAAAAGGTACTGACAGTGACCCAGCTTCTGAGGGCCGTGAAGAGAGGGAGTTGGACAGGAGAGGGGGTCAGTGGGTCAAGTACAGGGAGTTTCATTCAGTTACTTTTGAGTTTTGTATTTTTTGTGATTTTTTCCCCCCCTAACCCAACAAATGGGTCGTCTGCAGGGGAAAGCAAGGGAGAAAACTATTTGTCCGGAGTGAGTTCACCAAAGTCAGGTACCCACTGACACCTGGGTGGAGTGAGGAGAATCGGAGTAAAGTGCCTTCCCCAAGGACACAACACCACGCCCAAGCGGGGCCTCCAACCCTGCATCACTGGATCCAGCGCCGGACTTATTCTGCCATGGCGCCTCCAGAAAGTGATTACTGATGAATCAAACACGCCACCAAATACAACGCACACAACAGATTATTCATTCACAACACCTCACCATAAACATGTTCCGGGAACAACGCTGTACCAACTGTGTATAAAAGTGAGAAATATGAAACGGAATACAATATCCCTCGTACATTATACAATCTGAAGGCATAGTAACCTGTGATGACTATATATATATTAAAGGTGAAAGATTTGGGTGGCATGACAAATACACATCAGTTTGAAGGAAATCTGGATGCGCTCTCCAAGACACACACACACACACACGTTTATTCTTCCAATTCTGCTGATAACCAAGGGCATCAACTTCCTCACAACCCTCTCCCCCTCTTGCCCCTAGGGACGACACACACACACACACACACCAGGCAGAGATGCACACACACTGAATACATAAGCACGATAAATGCATCGAAAGTTAGCAACTGTTAAAGCTGAAAAACAAAGAGGTTTATTTGTGTTTTTTTTGTAAACGATGCAAGATGCTGATGAGTATATCCACAGTGAGTCTCCCTGGGTTCTTTCCGGTTTGCGGTGTGTGATCTCAGATGCAGACTTTCCCGGACTTCATGAAGATGTCATCAACAGTGACTTGAGTCACCACCACACAAGATAAACAAAACAGGACTAATGCAGTCATCAGAATGTTTTAAATTTAAAACCATTTGCCAATCATTTCTATGATGCTGACCAAAATGAAGACAGCGTATCAGAGACGCTGAAGGTGGTCAAATGAAACAAGTGACAGTAACAAACAACAAGGAAAACAAAAGGACCACAATTCACACACAATACATATATATAAATGGAGGAAGAAGAACAAAGCATATAAAGTAAAAAGACTATTATAAAAAAAAAACCCAAAAAAACCCAAAAAACCCACAATCTTTACCCATCCACACACACAATATCAGGGTAAAAACGTGCAAACTGATCCATATACACTTCACCACATCTGCTTAAAAAAAAACAAAAAAACCACACCACACATACAAAAAATAAAACATTAAACAAATAACACACACAACAACAAATAAACATTCACACACAACAACAAATGAACATTCAAACACAACAACAACATATGAACATTCAACAAACATTAAAACCGCAAAACTGGTGACCGCTGTTTGAAAGTATAAGGAGCAGCAACATACGTGGAACTTGTAGCAGTAGTAGTAATATTCAAGGGCCGAGAAAAAACCCCAAAAAAACCCCCAACAAACCCCAGCTTACTTCAATCAAATCATTTTGCTAATAACCCAGCTGACTGCAAAGGTACCTTTTCAGCTTACATCCAAAATCAATCACTGCAGTTTGAAGACAGAACCCACAGCGGCGCCCTGATCATGAAATATACCAGTGTTGCTTACTATAATAAAGGCACAAGCTTGCACATGTTTATAACACCAAAACAAGAGTCTAAGCTTGCAAATGTTTATAACACCAGAACAGAGTCTGACTGTGTTGATGAACTGCAGTATAGAAATAATGTGTGGTGTGTGTGTGTGTGTGTGTGTGTGTGTGTGTGGTGTGGTGTGGTGTGTGTGGTGTGGTGCGGTGTGGTGTGGTGTGGTGTGATGTGGTGTGTGTGTATGTGTGGTGTGGTGTGGTGTGGTGTTTGTGTGTGTGTGTGTGTGTGTCTTGTCCATCCGATTCCTTGCTTACTGTCCAGGTATGTTTAACCTGCAATATCTGTCAACATGCTTACTCACTTCAGTTTTTATTACAACTTAACCCCTCGACTGCTGCGGAGTATGCTCATCAGTGAAGAGCGGTTGCCTCACTAAGAACAGACAGATAAGATTAGGTTACATGTTCGATTGTTAGTCACCAACCTGTACTTGGACTTTTCCTATTGCTTTAGTTCAGTAATGACATCACTGAGAAATATCAAAAAAAGAAAAAAGAAAAAAAAAGAAAAGGAAAAAAAAAAGGAGTTACTGCACTTCAAACTCTGGAGTGATGGCCTAGAGGTAACACGTCCGCCTAGGAAGCGAGAGAATCTGAGCGCGCTGGTTCGAATCATGGCTCAGCCACCGATATTTTCTCCCCCTCCACGAGACCTTGAGTGGTGTTCTGGACGCTAGTCATTCATATAGATGATAAACCGAGGTCCCATGTGCAGCATGCACTTAGCGCACGTAAAAGAACCCACGGCAAAATTCTGAAGAAAAATCCACTTGGATAGGAAAAACAAATAAAACTGCACGCAGAAAAACGTACAAAAAAAGTGGGTGGCACTGTAGTGTAGTGACGCGCTCTCCCTGGGGAGAGCAGCCCGAATTTCACACAGAGAAATCTGTTGTGATAAAAAGAAATACAAATACAAATACTCTGTCACACTGATCTCATCTCACCAAGGTTCAGCGGTCAAGGGGTTACCCTATTCTTCTTCTTCTTCTTCTGCGTTCACTCGTATGCACACAAGTGGGCTTTTACATGTATGGCCGTTTTTACCCCGCCATGTACGCAGCCATACTCCGTTTTCGGGGGTGTGCATGCTGGGTATGTTCTTGTTTCCATAACCCACCGAACGCTGACATGGATTATAGGATCTTTAACGTGTGTATTTGATCTTCTGCTTGCATATATACACGAAGGGGGTTCAGGCACTAGCAGGTCTGCACATATGCTGACCTGGGAGATCGTAAAAATCTCCACCCTTTACCCACCAGGCGCCGTCACCGTGATTCGAACCTGGGACCCTCAGATTGACAGTCCAACGCTTTAACCACTCGGCTATGGCGCCAGTCTGGTTAACCCATTCAACCCCAGGGAGTTTACAGCCTTGGCAGGTTCCCCCCCTAGTTGATGCGGAAAAGAAAAATACACAGAAATCCACTGGTTTTTCTTCCAAACTGACATGTGGGGACACAGCCGGAAATGCTGTACAAGTTACTTCCCATTGCTTGCGGTTCATGCATATCCAAGGACGTGTACATCATTTCAATGAAACAAATTCTGATACCTGGTAGTGGCCATTCAATGGAAACATCTGGGACACATACTACACTACTTACTTCCTTTTGAAAAATCTTTTCTTCACACGCTACACAACTCGTTTCTTCTATTTTTTTTTCCTTCTTCTTCTATAAACTTCACACAATATCAGTCTTGCTATATTACAAACAAAGTAATCATTTATATAAATGTCCAGCATAAACATGGCTGAACTCAACACACACACAAAAACCAACACAACAGACATAACTACAACTTTAAAGAATCCCAAGAAAAAAAAAAAAAAGACAACAAAACAAACCAACGACACAGCAACCCAAACTCCCTGATCATCACAAGAGAATCTCTCTCTCTCCCGCTCTTCGCAAATGCACAGACAAGAGACAAAAGAAAGAAAGAAAGAAAGAAAGAAAGAAAGAAGAAAGTTAAATGCTTTTTCCTTGTTTTCCTTGGCACTGTAAGCAGTAGCAAAAAAACGAATCCGTAAAAACACCCTCTGTTTAAAAATGTCACTGTCAGAACAGTTCTCTCTCTCTCTCTTTTTCTCTCTCTGTAACCTCAGAACACCCTTACAGTTTCACTATCTTGTCACACTTCTTATCCGGTTATCCACAGTTTATCCAGACAATTCTCATTCCTATATCTTTTCCCCTTTTCCAAAACAAGTGTTAAAAATATAGCAAAAACCAACGCATAAACACACACACACACAAAAACCACAGCCCCATCTCTTTTCCATTTCTCCAGAGTGGAAATGATTGTGTGTTCTCAACACATCCAAGCTGGTAATATCATCACTGACTGCAAGTATGGTGACGACACACACGACTTCTGGCCAGGTTTATCTAATCAGTCTGCTGTGGTGTACAGACACTGCTCGCTTTCCATCACATTTTTTTTTTTTTTTTTTTTTTTTTTTTTTTTGCACACTGTCCCTTCCTGGTTCAAAGTATATGTGTGTCTGCACCTTCTCTGAAACAGCGATGTTCCAGAGAAAAGTGTCTCAAAACAACTGCACAAAAAAAAGTGAAAAACCCTGAATAAAATGATAAAACCAAGAAGAGGAAAAAATCAGGAAAAAAGAAAGAGAAAGGCACACTCTCGACTAAAAATGTATTTCTGCATTTAAAATTTTTTTTATTATCTAACATAATTGTTCATGAAAAATCTCTTTAAAATGTTGGGAAAAAAAAGTATTTTAAAAAAAGTAAGAAAAAAAGGGAGTAACATTATTATTATTATTTTTTTTTTTTTACAGTTATTTCTGAAAAGCTGTCAACTTATTTAAGTATTCAAATAGCAGCCTGCTTGCCTACAACTGGACATGTTGTTTGTTACTGTGTGTGTGCCAGCCCTTAGCAAAAGATAACCTATTGTGAAGCTGTGTCACCAAACCCTTCACATGTTGGATATCTTGTGTGAGTCTGCCCTTAAATGTTCCTACAGCCCACAGTAGAGAATTGTCACTAAACACTTTACATGCTGTGTCCTTGCGTGTGTCTGCCCTTAAAGTAAAACATTGCTACAGTCCACGGTGCAGATCTGCCACCAAACGCTTTATATGGTGTGTCATTGTGTAAGTCTGCCCTTAAAATATTCCTACAGTCCAGGGTGCAGATGTGTCACCAAACACTTTACACGTTGTGTCCTTGTATGTGTCTGCCCTTAAAGTAAAACATTCCTACAGTCCACGGTGCAGATATGTCACCAAACACTTTACACGTTGTGTCCTTGTGTGTGTCTGCCCTTAAAGTAAAACATTCCTACAGTCCACGGTGCAGATGTGTCACCAAACACTTTATATGGTGTGTCATTGTGTAAGTCTGCCCTTAAAATATTCCTACAGTCCACGGTGCAGATGTGTCACCAAATGTTTTACATGGTGTGTCCTTGTGTGTGTCTGCCCTTAAAGTAAAACATTCCTACAGTCCACGGTGCAGATGTGTCACCAAACACTTTACATGTTGTGTCATTGTGTGTGTCTGCCCTTACAGCAAAACATTCCTACAGTCCACGGTGCAGATGTGTCACCAAATGTTTTACATGGTGTGTCCTTGTGTGTGTCTGCCCTTCAAGTAAAACATTCCTACAGTCCACGGTGCAGATCTGTCACCAAACGCTTTATATGGTGTGTCATTGTGTAAGTCTGCCCTTAAAATATTCCTACAGTCCACGGTGCAGATGTGTCACCAAACGCTTTACACGCTGTGTCATTGTGTGTGTCTGCCCTTAAAGCAAAACATTCCTACAGTCCACGGTGCAGATGTGTCACCAAACACTTTACACGTTGTGTCATTGTGTGTGTCTGCCCTTAAAGTAAAACATTCCTACAGTCCACGGTGCAGATGTGTCACCAAACGCTTTATATGGTGTGTCCTTGTGTGTGTCTGCCCTTAAAGTAAAACATTCCTACAGTCCACGGTGCAGATCTGCCACCAAACGCTTTATATAGTGTGTCATTGTGTAAGTCTGCCCTTAAAATATTCCTACAGTCCACGGTGCAGATGTGTCACCAAACACTTTACATGTTGTGTCCTCGTGTGTGTCTGCCCTTAAAACATTCCCACAACCCACTGCAGATGAGATGTGTCACCACACTGCAGATGAGATGAGACGTGTCACTACACTCTGCAGATGAGATGTGTCACCACACTGCAGATGAGATGAGATGTGTCACCACACTCTGCAGATGAGATGTGTCACCACACTGCAGATGACTGACACAGTGAAGAAGAAATCCACATGGCTAACACACGACATCTGATGCACAGGTCACCTTCCGTTCCCCATGTCTTTCCCTCTGCTTTTATACATCACAACTTCTTCCATCCGTCTTGCCGTTGCGTTCACGCTTTCACACAAGAGCGTTTGCCCTTACTATGACTGCAGACCAGAACCAGTGGAAAGAAACTGTTTGACGTGTTTCAAGCTTGTTAAATGACCCCTCGAGAAATGTCCATGAAGACTGTAGCGGTGTTTGGGAGTTAAAAAGGTAAGCACCCTGGGAAGTTCCATGTTGTCACTGTTGTAACAAAACAGCTCTCAGAAACTGTACATGCTTTTGACTTATTAGATTATCCACTGGGAAACAACCCACAGAATCCTGGAGCTGTGCTCGTCATGAAAGTAAGCCCCCTGGGAAGATGGTTAACGCCATTGTGCTTGTGTACAGCACAGCTCTTGCAGTCTCCGTTAATGTTGTCACTCTTGTGTACAGCACAGCTCTTGCAGTCTCCGTTAATGTTGTCACTCTTGTGTACAGCACAGCTCTTGCAGTCTCCGTTAATGTTGTCAGTCTTGTGTACAGCACAGCTCTTGCAGTCTCAGTTAATGTTGTCACTCTTGTGTACAGCACAGCTCTTGCAGTCTCAGTTAATGTTGTCACTCTTGTGTACAGCACAGCTCTTGCAGTCTCAGTTGATGTTGTGACATTTGTGTACAGCAATGCTCTTGAAGTCTTGGCCATCACCGAAGGTGAAGGAGAGAGAGGAACGGAGGAGAAAGTATGGACAGTTGCCTACACAGGCAGTTTTCACGGCACCAACAAAGCAGATTCTCTGGAGCTTCTCTACTTCTTGGGAACTTCTCTATTCCGCTTACTTCAAGTCCACCCCACAGCTATACAAAACAAAAAAACCCTTAGAAACCAACAACTCCAAGGAGATTCCAAAAAAGCACGCACAAGACCCCCCAGCACCTAAAAAACACACACACACACACACGTTGTATTATTGCTCTAACCGAAATTTCCCGGTTTTCCCAACGCTCTCTCTTTCTCACCATTTTTTTTCGACAAGCTGAACTGTTCACACTTCTTTCCCACTCTGTCAGTTTTTGTTGTTGTTTTTTTTCCCCCCAGTGATTGTTTACATTACACACTTCTGTTCTGTTCCGTCAAGGTCTGTCCAGTGACTGTCTTCGTTAATGGAACATTCATCACCACCATCTTCCCCCCCCTCTCCCTCTCACACCACACACATGTCTGAGCGCAGGAGGGTGGAGGAGGAAGACGACGGAGGTGATGACGACGATGACGATGACAACAATGGCGCGGAAGATGTCAGTGCTCCAAGGGGGTCAGGTCATGTGTCGGAGGCGGCAGGGGACATAATTCCGCTGCGGGAGTCTTCCTGGGCCCGCTTGATGTACAGGTTCAGCAGCTTGGTCTGCAAGACACACACACACACACACACACAGTGAGGACAGTGTCGTGACTTTGTGTTTCCCTGAAACACTGTTTGTTTCTGTGCGTAAATGAAATTCTGTTTCCAACACATATTTCTCTGAAATATTTTTTTTTATCACACATCCCATCCCTCCCCAACCCGACAAAAACCCCACAAAAACAACCAACCTAAAAAACAACCAAAAAAACCCCCCAAAAAAACACCAAACTAAAAAAAACCAACACCAAACCAAACCAAACCAAACAGCAACAAAGCAGTAATAAGTACATTACACAATCAACCAGAATAAATGTGTGTGTGTGTGTGTGTCTTTGAATGCAAGCATGTGTGTGTGCACGCATGTGTGCATGTGTTCATACACACAGGCAGTGGTTTCACCGGACACTGCTTTGATGAAAGATGTGAGACGTGTGTGTATGCAAGTACGTGCTTGTGTTAGCGCAAGTATGAGCATGTGTACATGAATGTGTGCGCGTGCAGGTACGCACGCTTGTGTGTGTACGCACAATGTGCCAACATGCACGTGGTATGCATTTATATGTGTGGGCATACACATCTCTCAGCGATGTGTACCTGTAAATGTGTGTACATTTACAATGAGTTTGTGCACATAAATATTTGCATTTGTATTTGTATTTCTTTTTATCACAACAGATTTCTCTGTGTAAAATTCGGGCTGCTCTCCTACACTACAGCGCCACCCATTTTTTTGTATTTTTTCCTGCGTGTAGTTTTATTTGTCTTTCCTATCAAAGTGGATTTTTCTACAGAATTTTGCCAGGAAAAACCCTTTTGTTGCCGTGGGTTCTCTTTACGTGCGCTAAATGCATGCTGCACACGGGACCTCGGTTTATCGTCTCATCCGAATGACTAGCGTCCAGACCACCACTCAAGGTCTAGTGGAGGGGGAGAAAATATCGGCGATATTCGAACCAGCGCACTCAGATTCTCTCGCTTCCAAGGCAGACGCGTTACCTCTAGGCCATCACTCCATAAGCATGAACGTACAAATGCACACACAAAACAAACACAGCCTTGACGTCCTGTCGGACAAAGAAAAGCCTTCGCGTTGCAGACGGACCTTACTACTGTTGAGGTCAGACAGGTATGGCCGCAGACTCTCCCCGACCTGCATGTAGATGTTCACCAGGCAGAACACAGCCGCCTTCCGCACACGGCTGTCACTGTCATCGTAACCCTGAACAAAGCACAACCATAGAAAAAATTAAACTAATAAAAAATATGAACTCGCTAAAAACTATCATTTTAAAAGACATCCCCCCCCCGCCCCCCAACCCACAATTTCCATGCATGTCTGTTGCTGTTATCATTTCCCTGATTAAAGTATAATATAAAAAAAATATTAAAAAAAAGAAAAAAGAAAAGAAACAAAGAAATTGCAAAAAAAACCACCCCAAAAAAACAAACAAAAAAAAAAAACCCTTAAACACCCCCCCCCCCCCCCACCCCCAAAAAAAAACAAGTGCCGCTGTCATAATATCCCTGATCAGAGTACAAAAAAAAGGGGAAAAAACTAAATAAAAAAAACTTGCGACAATGTAAAAAAACAAAGCAAACTACCTTCCATCTCACTCTCCTCCCACACACACACATTTCACATATGAACATGCTAAAAATTATTATTCTAAAAAGCACAACATCACTCACAACACAATCACACACCTCTCTCACCCCCACCACCCTCCCACCCCCAACACACACACACAGACAGACAGACAGCTGGGTAGAAAGAGAAAGATCAACCATAAAATATTTGTTTGAAGTAAGGGTTGTGTGTGTGTGTATGTGCGTGAGGGGGGGGGGGGGGGGGTTGTACAGCATATGTGACATCACTAACAACATAACAACACAAACCTCCCACCATCCTCTCACACACACACTGACACACCCCCACCCCACACACATACAAAACAACAACATAGCCTTAGTAGGAGGAGGAGGAGGAGGAGGAGAAAGATCTGGAAGGGAGGGTAGGAGAGGGGCGGGGGGTCAGAATGCGACAGACCATGATCAGTCCAGGCACAGTGTTGGGCAGGGAGCGTTCCAGCACCTCGGAGGGCACCAGTTTCACCACCTGCAACACACGTCACACACCTGTCTGTAACACGCGTCACACATGTGATGGGTGTTACATCCACAAATGTCACACACCCACAAACACTACACACAGAATGACACGACCCAATCAACACCCACAAACACTACACGCAGAATGACACGACCCAATTAACATCCACAAAACACTACACACAGAATGACACGACCAAATCAACACCCACAAACACTACACACAGAATGACACGACCCAATTAACATCCACAAAACACTACACACAGAATGACACGACCAAATCAACACCCACAAACACTACACACAGAATGACACGACCCAATCAACACCCACGAACACTACACACAGAATGACACGACCCAATTAACATCCACAAACACTACACGCAGAATGACATGACCTAATTAACATCCACAAAACACTACACAGAATGACACGACCCAATTAACATCCACAAAACACTACACACAGAATGACACGACCCAATCAACACCCACAAACACTACACACAGAATGACACGACCCAATTAACATCCACAAACACTACACACAGAATAAGACGACCCAATTAACATCCACAAACACCACACCACGAGAAAGACACAACCCAATATATGTACCCATAATACACCAAAGTCTAAGAATAACATGAGTGAGAGAGTGACACAACCCACATCACCCTCACACTCTCTCTCTCAGAAATACACATTCTCTTTCAATCACACACATCCATACACAAACACATACACACCCTCTCTCTCTCTCTCTCTCAGTAACACACATTCTTTATCAAACACACGGATACACATGCACAAACACACACATTCTCTCTCTACCTCAAACACATACACACACACATTACATAACACAAAAGACACAACCCTTTACACACACACATCTACACCACGAGAAAGACACAAACCCAATCTGAGGACTTTAAGGTACAAAATTAAATGACAAGACCCCCGAAAAAGGAGTATGGCTGCCAACATGGCGGGGTAAAAACAGTCAAACACGTAAAAGCCCACTCGTGCGCATAGGCTACGAGTGAACGTGTGAGTTGCAGCCCACGAATGAAGAAGAAGTATGACAGTGACTCTAAAAGTATTGTTTATTTACCGTAAAGTTCGGTCTATAAGCCGCGACTTTTTACTCCAGCTTCAACCTCTGCGGCTTATTCAATGAAGCGGCTTATTTGAGGATTTTAACGATCCCGGGAGTGTCACGTTCTCGTCTATTCTTAGCTGCCCTTCAACTCACCAAAATCATGATTTCTGTCCATGAATTTTTGGATGAGCTTCAGGATAGTGTGCTAACTGTTCACGTTTTATAAATCAAATCCACACACATTAAAGCCTTCAGATCAGCATTCAGTTCTACTCTGCTCAAGCGTACACCCTCATCATGCCGAAAACGTGACGTTATGCCTATGATGCAGCCTTCAAATTGAAGGCGATCGACCTAGCAGACGACAGTGCAAGCGACGAACCAGCAGCGACCTCCACCTTCATGTTCATGAAGTAGAAAGCGAGGCTGAAGTCAGTGACAAGATGGCGGAGGAAGCTGTGCTGGTTCTCTTCAACTCGGACACTGTAGACGAAGATTTCAGTGGATTCAGTCAGCAGGATGACGCTGAATAAATGTGACTATCCCCAAATTATGATTCTTATTTTCGTTATGTTTATTTCTTATTTTTTTGTGGCACTAGCAGTATTTTCGCTTGCTTTTCTTTGTGTTGTTCCCGCTTGTGTTTATTTCATAACCTACAGTACTGACAGCTTTTCTGTAGTATCAGTATGTGTTCCGGTACCGGAAGTAAGCGCGGCTTATAAGCCAGTGCGGCTTATGCATGTATGAAGTTCATTTTTTTCCTAAATTTAGTGGGTGCTGCTTATATACCAGTGTGCTCAATAGACCGAACTTTACGGTATGTATTTTACACCACAAATAACATCTCCCTGATTGGAGACAACAAAGCACTGAGCACAGTGGACGCGACACACCTCCACTTGCATCTTGATGGCGGCCCAGTGGATGGGGAACTTGGCGGTGTGGATGATGTTGTTGAGGATGGGCAGGGCCTGCTCCGGGCTGATGGCCGTCGGGATCACCAGCGCGCACTCCTCCGCCGCCCTCTGCACCTGTAATTCCCCCGGCTTGACACCGTCAAGAGGGCAGCACAGGGCGACGAAAAGGGTGTGTTAGTTTTGGGTTAGACGGTTAGTTTCACATCCGGCATGCAACATCACTCTGTTAAGTGTCAGGGTTCCCCCAGGCAGAAGTGGCCATAAAAAATCCATACTTTTTTGCGTTCAATTTTAAAAATTCTATTGCAAATATTCAAAACCGCCACTGATGTCATTAAAACCAAATTCCATACCTCCCGTTAAATTTCAAGGTTTCCCACATGAAAGTGACCATAAAAATCCATCCTTTTTTGCATTCAGTTTTTTTAAATTCAATTTCACAAAGATTCAAAACTGTCACAGATGTCATCAAAACTAAATTCCACACCTTCTGTTAAATTTCAAGGTTTCCGACACAGAAGTTTTTCCATCCTTTTTTCCCTTTTCTTTTTTAAGATTCAAAATAGTCACAGATATGATCAAACCAGATTCGGTACCTGTTCTTTTTTTTTTTGTTCTTTTTTTTTTTAAGATGAGACTGAAACGTTTTCATTGAACAAAACTGAATCAAAAACTCATCTGCTACACAGCTGATGAAAAGAGATCAGTGGATATTCTGGTTTCAATGCTAATTTTTCAACACGTTTCCTTCATTATATTTCTTGAATGGACTTAGCTCTTTGTTGAATGGTACTGGTCAAGGATTTTATTAGAATTTCTAAGACTTCTTCCAGCCCTGGAAACGGTTCTTATCTTTTTTCAAGACTTTTCCAGACCCCTACGACTGCATGAACCCTGTTTTTCTTTGGAAAAAAAAAAAAGAAAAAGAAAAAAAGAAAGAAAGAAAAAAGGCAAAAAACAACTCAACCTTGTTTTTCTTTGGGAAAAAAAAAAAGGAGGCAAAAAACAACTCAACTTACATTATATGTTATTCATCCAGTATACAAAAGCCACATACAAAAAGTAAAGCAATCAAAAAATGTATTATCCCCCCCACCCCCTAACGCCCCTTCCCCAACCAACAACCTCCATCCATCCTCACCCCAAACCAAAAAAACCAATACTGGTAAAATTTTTTGGAAGGGGTTACGATTAATTTCACTAACTGAATCCAGTGTCTGGAGTTAACATGCACATGCACGTGACCCCCCCCCCCTTCCCCTCCCCCTCCCAACCCACCAACACTTACAGTTACACACACACACACACACGCATACACCACACATAAAGCAGTCTGAAGCATATTCATGATGCAGTATCCTACTAAACCTGGGGCAATGTGTAGAGTTACTGATAAAAGCTTCAGTGGGTAATAAGGAGCTAAAGTGTCATGGTTTAGCAAGCAACTCGACAACCCAAAAACACAGGGTGGGTGCAAACTGTCAGTGAACTCGCCTACTTCATTACAGACAGCCACCTCGTTTTTTTCACAACATATTTTAGTAACGCTAATCGTTTAATGAGTTTTCACCAAGCATAGTTAAGTTCTGACGGGCGCAATAGCCGAGTGGTTAAAGCGTTGGACTGTCAATCCGAGGGTCCTGGGTTCGAATCACGGTGACGGCGCCTGGTGGGTAAAGGGTGGAGATTTTTACGATCTCCCAGGTCAACAAATGTGCAGACCTGCTAGTGCCTGAACCCCCTTCGTGTGTATATGCAAGCAGAAGATCAAATACGCACGTTAAAGATCCTGTAATCCATGTTAGCGTTCGGTGGGTTATGGAAACAAGAACATAGCCAGCATGCACACCCCCGAAAACGGAGTAAGGCTGCCTACATGGCGGGGTAAAAACGGTCATACACGTAAAAGCCCACTCGTGTGCATACGAGTGAACGTGGGAGTTGCAGCCCACGAACGCAGAAGAAGAAGAAGTTAAGTTCTGCATGCTGCTGTCTGCCTAAGCCACATGCTGAAGTCTATTTTTACGTGTATGTCTATTTTGTTTTTCTCTTCTCCGAACACTTACACACACTGATGCTGGAAGAAGTACACAGGCTTGTCAGCAATTGTATAAATGATCAGTCACACACACACACACACACACACACACACACACAGATATACACACTGAGCGCAATTCTGTATTTTCCATAATTTTCAATGTTCCCTGCTCACTCTTCCATTCTATGCACGCCCTCTGTCTCACTCCAGACACAATTTCCCAGCTCTGTATCCAAGTCACACACAGTCTCTCTCTCTCTCTCACATATATTTATCCTTGCTTACTCATTCTCACATTATCAATCTCACACATACACACACAGTCTCACACATTCTTTCACACACACACACTCTATCTTTTTCACAAAAACCCTGTCTCTCATACACACTTTATCTCTGACATACACTTTCTCTAACATACATTCTCACATACAGATTCTCTCTCACACACACTCTCTCTTCTGTCTTTTTTTTATTCTCATTTTCCTCACACACAACTGTTGCCAACACACACACATATCAACATACACACACACACACACACACAAATCAACACACACACACACACACACGAACACACACACACACAGCAAGAGAGAAAAGGCCTCACATCTTTGGAAGGGTCTTTGTGGGCCTCACAGATCTTCAGGATGGTCAGCTCAGCATAGTCTTTGAAGCGTGCCGCCTGTCGCTTCAGGATGGAGCGGAACACAATCAGGGCGTCCATCCGCATCGATTTCTGTGAGACAGGAGGAAAGAAATCTAAATGTAAACAGGGCTTGCACAAGTCTGAGGACAGAAATCTAACTATAAACATGGCTTGCACAAGTCTGAGGAGGACAGAAATCTAACTGTAAACAGGGCTTGCACAAGTCTGAGGAGGACAGAAATCTAACTGTAAACAGGGCTTGCACAAGTCTGAGGAGGACAGAAATCTAACTGTAAACAGGGCTTGCACAAGTCTGAGAAAGGAGGACTGACATCTAACTGTAAACAGGGCTTGCACAAGTCTGAGGAGGACAGAAATCTAACTGTAAACAGGGCTTGCACAAGTCTGAGGAGGACAGAAATCTAACTGTAAACAGGGCTTGCACAAGTCTGAGGACAGAAATCTAACTATAAACATGGCTTGCACAAGTCTGAGGACAGAAATCTAACTGTAAACAGGGCTTGCACAAGTCTGAGGAGGACAGAAATCTAACTGTAAACATGGCTTGCAGAAGTTTGAGGAGGACAGAAATCTAACTGTAAACAGGGCTTGCACAAGTCTGAGGAGGACAGAAATCTAACTGTAAACAGGGCTTGCACAAGTCTGAGGAGGACAGAAATCTAACTGTAAACAGGGCTTGCACAAGTCTGAGGAGGACAGAAATCTAACTATAAACAGGGCTTGCACAAGTCTGAGAAAGGAGGACAGAAATCTAACTGTAAACAGGGCTTGCACAAGTCTGAGAAGGACAGAAATCTTAATGTAAACAGGGCTTGCACAAGTCTGAGGAGGACAGAAATCTAAATGTAAACAGGGCTTGCACAAGTCTGAGGAGGACAGAAATCACTATAAACAGGGCTTGCACAAGTCTGAGGAGGACAGAAATCTAAATGTAAACAGGGATTCCACAAGTCTGAGGAGGACAGAAATCTAACCGTAAACAGGGCTTGCACAAGTCTGAGGAGGACAGAAATCTAACTGTAAACAGGGCTTGCACAAGTCTGAGGAGGACAGAAATCTAACTAGAAACAGGGCTTGCACAAGTCTGAGAAGGACAGAAATCTAACTATAAACAGGGCTTGCACAAGTCTGAGGAGGACAGAAATCAACTATAAAAAGGGCTTGCACAAGTCTGAGGAGGACAGAAATCTAACTGCAAACAGGGCTTGCACAAGTCTGAGAAAGGAGGACAGAAATCTAACTATTAGCAGGGCTTGCACAAGTCAAGCGTGCGTGCATGTGTGCTTGCATGTGTGTGCGTGCGTGTGTACCTGTCTACTCACGCTGATGTCACTGAAGGTTTCAATGAGAACGAGGAAGTAGACTTGATATGTTCGTCATGTGTAGTGTGCATGCGTGCATGGAATAAGAATATTAATGGATACTTACACAACATACTATCTAGAAATCTGCTCTATGTGCTTTACAAAACACTTTTGTTCACAAAACACATTACATTAATGTTACGTACGCACACCAAAATGTTGACTAAGAAACTAAACACACACACGTGTGTGTAGCAGGTATCCATGCACTCACGTCCGTGTCGTTGAAGGTCTCGATGAGGATGAGGAGGATGGACTTGAAGTGCTCATCCCACTGGTCATCGCTGATGGCGCCGTTCCTCACCCACTTCAACAGTGTGTCCAGCATCTTCCGCCGCTCTCGCACCCTGCACAACACACATTTCATTTCATTTCATTTCATATGGGCACTTATAATATACAGCGCCTGTCCTCGGTCGGAGACCAAGCTCTATGCACTTTACAAACACCGGGTCATTTGCACAATAGGCTGCCTACCTGGGTAGAGCTAAGTGATGGCTGCCATTTGGCACTATTCATTCGTTTCATGTGTCATTCAATCAGATTTCTGACATACACACGTACACACTCAGATAGACATGTTACATTTTCTGTGTATGACCGTTTCGTTTATTTACCCAGCCATGTAGGCAGCCATACTCCATTTTCAGGGGTGCGCATGCCGGGAATGTTCTTGTTTCATAACCCACAGAGTGCTGAATGATGACAGGATCTTTAACATGCGTATTTGATCTTCTGTGTGCATACACACACACAAAGAGGGTTCAGGCACTAGCAGGTCTGCAAACATGTTGACCTGAAAGATCAGAAAAAATCTCCACCCTTTACCCACCAAGCATCATGACCGGGATACTTGAACCTGGGACCCTCAGACCGAAAGTCCAGCGCTTTGACCATTCGGCTGTTGCGCCCATCACACGCTGCCAATGAAGCTAACTCCCACTGAAGCCTGACTGAATGATAATGGAAAAGAACTTGTACGCATGTACGCCGTGTCCGACCATGACCATCAGAACAGCAGAGGAGGCAACTGCTGTCTGTCCTATCTGGACTTGACTTTGGTTACTGTGGGGAAGTGTCCTGCCAAAGTAACATCCCCACTCTCTGGGCCAAGAGGGCTCTAGTACAGCTGGCAGACATAGCAATCCCTTCCACCAATGAACATTACTCATCCATAATTCAAAGTCACAACCTGCTAATGTTTTCGTTAAAAGCACAGAAAAAACTCATCACGATCATCATCATCATATTGCAATATTAATGACAGCATGAAGAAATACACAAAACTTTGTGGAAATCATATCAAGATTCATAATGAACAGAAAACAACCCAGGGATATAAAGTCAAATCAAATCATGCTGCATACCATCAAGCCAGCAGCAAAAAAGGGACCATTTCAGAGCTGAATACCTGCCAGTTTTTTTTTGTTTTTTTTTAACAACAAAGAAAGACCTAAGATACGTTAAATCAATCAACCCCTTGACTGCTGAAGGGCTGTCCCCTCACTGAGATAAAACACAGAGTTTACAGGTCAGGTTGTCAGTCACCGTATTTCATATGAATTTCATCCTCATGGCATTTCATCCTTTTTCTTCAACAAAACCAATTACACCACTGACAAGTACATACAAAGCAGTAACCGCCTTTCCCAACCCCATGCCACGCTGATTTCATTTCACCAAGGTTTAGCAGTCAGGGGGTTAAAGTGGTGTTAAAGAGTCCTTAAAACCATGACTACAAAAAGCTGGGGGAGGGAAAACAACCTTTCTTCTTACCTCTCATTGTGGTTGGAAAGCTCTCTCAGCACATCAGACATGGACGGTTCTTTCTCAACTGAAAAGATGGCCAAAAGGAAAACATAATATAAAATAAATAAATAAAAAAATAAACAACATACAAACACATGGAAATATAATGTCACATACATATAGAACATGAGACTTGAGACGACAGGGTCTGTGTGTGTGTGTGTGTGTGTGTGTGTGTGTGTGTGAGAGAGAGAGAGAGAGAGAGACAGAGAGAGAGAGACAGACAGACAGACAGACAGACAGAGAGAGCATGAATACACATGGCAGAAGCGCACACCAGACTGTCGAGAGATACAGACAGACAGACAGAGACAGCAACAAGAGATACAGGGGGAGAAGTGAGATGGTGGGGGATGGCAGAGAAGGGGAGAGAGAGAGAGAGAGAGAGGGGGGGGGGGGGAGATGGAAACAGAGAGGGACAGAGTGGGAGAGAAAGAGAGAGATAAATAGAAAGGGGGAGATATGGACAGAGATGGAGAGAGGGACAGAGAGGAGAGAACTGGGAGAGAGAGACAGAGACACACACACACACACACACAGAAAGAAAAAATGAGAGACAGATACAGAGAGAGACAAGAGACAAGACAGACACACACAGACAGGAAGAGAAAGAAACAACAAGAAAAAAAAAACAAGAACAAGAGCAACAACAAAAACCAACAGAGAACGACAGAGACAGAAAGCTACATTACACTGAAGCGAAAACAAGAGAAGCACAGAGAGGCGATCCCTGCCACACACCTGTGTCAGCACCCTCCCCCAGCAAGGACTTGCCAAACCCATTCAGACCCGACTGCACACACAACACCACAATCACAATTTTTTTTACTTTATATTCCAAATTCAGGTGGAAAATTTCCCTGCTGCGATTTAAAAAAAATCTAATTAATCTCTTACAGAAATAATGTTTTTCTCAGTCAAAAGAGCTAAAACTAATTTTTTTTTTTTTTTTTACAAACCTCTGTGTCAGTTTCTGCAAAATCAGTTTTTAACACTTAAAACAGGCAAATAATCATTTAATACAAATTTGAAATAAAACCTTTAAAACCCTTGCACACACACACACACACACACACACACACCCTTGCACACACACACACACGCACACGCACACACACACTGACATCCACACACACACCTGTTCTCTCACATTCTATTACACATAAACACTCACACACATATATACCCCCCCCCCCCCCCGCCCCCAACTCTCCCCATCTCAAAACAAACCCCCACCACCACCCACACATATACATGTACCTCCCGCCCCCACCCCACCCCCAGGACACACACACACCCTGCCTCCCCCTCCCAACACAAACCCCACCACCCACGTAAACTCACACATATACATCCCCCCCCCACACACACACACCTCTCCCCATCTCAACACAAACCCCCACCACCACCCACACAAACTCACACATACGCATATACACATCACCCCTCCCCTCACACACACACCTCTCCTCCTCCCAACACAAACCCCCACCGCCACCCACGCAAACTCACAGATATGCATACATACATCACTTCCTCCCCCCCCCCCCCCCACCTCTCAACACAAACCCCACCACCACCCACCCACGCAAACTCACAGATATGCATACATACATCACTTCCTCCCCCACCCCACGCCCCACCTCTCAACACAAACCCCACCACCACCCACCCACGCAAACTCACAGATATGCATACATACATCACTTCCTCCCACCCCCACGCCCCCCCCACCTCTCAACACAAACCCCACCACCACCCACCCACGCAAACTCACAGATATGCATACATACATCACTTCCTCCCCCCCCACCCCCCTCCCACCTCTCAACACAAACCCCACCACCACCCACCCATGCAAACTCACAGATATGCATACATACATCACTTCCTCCCCCCCCACCCCCGCCCTCCCACCTCTCAACACAAACCCCACCACCACCCACCCACGCAAACTCACAGATATGCATACATACATCACTTCCTCCCACCCCCACCCCCCACCTCTCAACACAAACCCCACCACCACCCACCCACGCAAACTCACAGATATGCATACATACATCACTTCCTCCCCCCCCCCACCCCTCACCTCTCAACACAAACCCCACCACCACCCACCCACGCAAACTCACAGATATGCATACATACATCACTTCCTCCCCCCCCCCCCCCCCTCTCAACACAAACCCCACCACCACCCACCCATGCAAACTCACAGATATGCATACATACATCACTTCCTCCCCCCCCCCCCCCCCCCTCCCAACACAAACCCCACCACCACCCACCCACGCAAACTCACAGATATGCATACATACATCACTTCCTCCCCCCCCCCACCCCCCACCTCTCAACACAAACCCCACCACCACCCACCCACGCAAACTCACAGATATGCATACATACATCACTTCCTCCTCTCCCCCTCCCACCTCTCAACACAAACCCCACCACCACCCACCCACGCAAACTCACAGATATGCATACATACATCACTTCCTCCCCCCCCACGCCCCCCCCCACCTCTCAACACAAACCCCACCACCACCCACCCACGCAAACTCACAGATATGCATACATACATCACTTCCTCCCCCCCCCCCACCCCCCTCCCACCTCTCAACACAAACCCCCACCACCACCCACCCACGCAAACTCACAGATATGCATACATACATCACTTCCTCCGACCCCCCCTCCCACCTCTCAACACAAACCCCACCACCACCCACGCAAACTCACACATACATCCCCCCCCCCCCCCCCCAAAAAAAAAACCCACAAAAAACCCCACACACCTCTCCCCCTCCCAACACAAACCCCCCTCCCCACCCACCCACACACTTCCCCCTCCCTCCAACCCACCTCTTCCTGGTAGTGCTGGGGGTTGTAAGGGTGGTGGTGGTGAGGAAAGTTACCACCCCCTCCTCCGCCTCCTCGCCGCCCGGAGTCCATCAGGCCCCCACCTCCACCACCACCACCACCACCACCACCACCACCGCCGCCACCATCAGGACTGTCGTTACGAAGTTCCTGGATGCCGCTGTCCTGGGAAGCAAACTCTCGCTTCTTCTTGATGTCGTCGTAGTAACCGCCGTCCAGCTTGGTGCCCAGGCTGAGGTTCTGGATGTCGGCCGAGGTCTTCTTGATGGAGTTGTAGATGTCCTCCGGGTTCATGTTCTCCGTCTCGCACTCCTCCGGGTGACCCACGCTTTGCCTGAGCGGGGGTGGCGTGACAGAAACAACGTCAATGTACAAGGGATCATAACTCTGTGTGTGTGTGTGTGTGTGTGTGTGTGTGTGTGTGTGTGTGTGTGCCACACGACAGAGATAAAGAGTTGCTGTCAGTGTACAAGGATCATAAATGTCTGTGTGTGTGTGTGTGTGTGTGTGTGTGTGTGTGTGTGTGTGTGTGTGTGTGCCACACGACAGAGATAAAGAGTTGCTGTCAATGTACAAGGATCATAAATGTGTGTGTGTGTGTGTGTGTGTGTGTGTGTGTGTGTGTGTGTGTGTGTGTTTGTGTGTGTGCTGCATGACAGAGATAAAAAGTTGCTGTCAATGTACAAGGATCATAAATGTGTGTGTGTGTGTGTGTGTGTGTGTGTGTGTGTGTGTGTGTATGTGTTTGTGTGTGTGCTGCATGACAGAGATAAAAAGTTGCTGTCAATGTACAAGGATCATAAATGTGTGTGTGTGTGTGTGTGTGTGTGTGTGTGTGTGTGTGTGTGTTGTGTGTGTGTTGTGTGTGTGTGTGTGTGTGTGTGTGTGTGTGTGTGTGTGTGTGTGTGTGTGTGTGTCTGTGTGTGTGTCTGTGTCTGTGTCTGTGTTTGTGTGTGTGCTGCACGACAGAGATAAAAGAGCTGCAGTCAATGTACAAGGATCATAAATGTGTGTGTGTGTGTGTGTGTGTGTGTGTGTGTGTGTTGTGTGTGTGTGTGTGTGTGTGTGTGCTGCACGACAGAGATAAAAAGTTGCTGTCAGTGTACAAGGATCATAAATGTCTCTGCGTGTGTGTGTGAGTGTGAGTGTGTGTGTGTGTGTGTGTGTGTGTGTGTGTGTGTGTGTATGTGTGTGTGTGTGTGCGCGCGCCATACGACAGAGATAAAAAGTTGCTGTCAATGTACAAGGATCATAAATGTCTGTGTGTGTGTGTGCCGCCAACAGAGATATAGAGTTGCTGTCATGTACAATGATCCATAAATTAGAAAAAAATAGTACATATATACATATTTTCTTAAATGCAGGCTTACAAGCACAGTACCCCACACCCACACCCCATCTCAGACTGGGTTCACCATGTTTTATAATAAATCATACAAATCTAAGAGTAAGTGACATAAAAGTAGTTTCTGTCATGGACAATGATCATAAATATTAATACTAAAATGCAGATTTATATAGCGCAGTAACCCCCCTGCCCCCCCACCCAACCTCAGAATGGGCTCATCCACTTTACAATGAATTATACAAATTTAAAAGCAAGTCGCATGAAAGTATGAACAGTCCCAAATTAGGGCAAAATGAATACATAACATTCACCAAAGTCAAAATATACACCAAGCATCACAAAAATAACAATCACAAATACACAGACATACATGGAAAAGTATTACTTGAGAAAAATGCAGTTTGAAAAGATATGTTCCGAGTGCTCTCTTGAATGTGGGTTTTGAAGGGTGTGACGGTAGTGAATTCCAAGGTTTGGGTGCAACAAAAGAAAAGGAGCACACACCCAGGGTTAGGGTAAAAGATCAACGGCCACCTAGACCTTTTTAGGCCGTTGGGGCAGTGAACTTATCTTCACTGTGCCTATGGCTTGGCACAGCAAGGCATGGCCCAGTCCTCTCCTTACGCTCTTTTAACTCTCTCCATATGAACGGCGAAAGAGACGACGTTAACAGCGTTTCACCCCAATTACCATCATCAAACTATCGCAAGCGGAAGGCTCTTATACTGAAGACGTGAATGTTGACAAAGAATACCACAATTCTGACGACGGAAGCTAAAGGTTGGGTCATTGAGACACCCACTGGACATCCGAGGGGTCTGTGTAGAGGAGAAGAGAGGACTGGCCGTACTGAGTGAGTTAACCTTCCCCGACCCAAGTCAGGAACCCATTCACACCTGGGTGGAGTGATGAGTAAAGTGCCTTTCACCCCCAGGGACACGACACCAAGTGGAAAAGGGGCCTCAAACCCTGGTCCCTGCTGAACGCTGACTGATGCAGAAGTCAGAACGCCAAACTGATTCTGCCGCGCCACCTCATGTAAATTGATTTATCTCATTGTTTTGTTCCTAACAGTCAATGAGTTTTAAGCGCTTTCAGCTCTGCTTAAGAAAAAGCGCTGAATAACTGTGCATTATTTGTATTTGTATTTCTTTTTATCACAACAGATTTCTCTGTGTGAAATTCGAGCTGCTCTCCCCAATGAGAGCGTGTCGCTACATTACAGCGCCACCTATTTAAAAATTTTTTTCCCCTGCGTGCAGTTTTATTTGTTTTTCCTATCGAAGTGCATTTTTCTTCAGAATTATGCCAGGAACAACCCTTTTGTTGCCGTGGGTTCTTTTACGTGCGCTAAGTGCATGCTGCACACGGGACCTCAGTTTATCGTCTCATCCAAATGACTAGCATCCAGACCACCACTCAAGGTCTAGTAGAGGGGGAGAAAATATCAGCGGCTGAGCCGTAACTCGAACCAGCGCGCTCAGATTCTCTCGCTTACCTCTAGGCCATCATTCCACAAATATCAACAATATTATCATCATTATTATTGTTATGGCAGGTTTCACATAAAGCCAAGGGCCACTTTCCCCACATGAATGTCAGACTAAGACCGATATACCAAAATCATTACATTTTTCAGGCAGACATTCAGTATTCAAAGAAGGTAACTAAAGAAACTCATCACACATGTCATGGCTTCAACAGTTTCTTCTCCTCCTCCTTCTTCTTCTGCGTTCGTGGGCTGCAACTCCCACGTTCACTCGTATGCACACGAGTGGGATTTTACGTGTATGACCGTTTTTACCCCGCCATGTAGGCAACCATACTCCGCTTTCGGGGGTGTGCATGCTGGGTATGTTCTTGTTTCCATAACCCACTGAACGCTGACATGGATTACAGGATCTTTAACGTGCGTATTTGATCTTCTGCTTGCATATACACATGAAGGGGGTTCAGGCACTAGCAGGTCTGCACATATGTTGACCTGGGAGATCGTAAAAATCTCCACCCTTAACCCACCAGGCGCCGTCACTGTGATTCGAACCCGGGACCCTCAGATTGAAAGTCCAACCCTTTAACCACTCGGCTATTGCGCCCGTCAACTTCAACAGCAACAACAATCATTACAACAAGAGAGGCAAGGCCTTCAAGACTCACTTGTGATAAATTAAGTCCCCTAGCATTAATTACAGAGTAATTTCCCTTTTTTACTATATGCACCAAAACGTTTGCAAAATAAATAAAAATTCCATGCTTAGCAAAAGAAGTTCCTGTTTGAACAAAACATGATAATAATGACTCCTCTTGTTGTTGGGTCAGAATATCAGATCAAAGTGCCAAGTTTAGAGAATACAAAAAATATAAATATAACAGTAAATGCAGTTTGCATATAATTAGGCTTCATTTTTTTTTTTTTTTTTTTTGTGCCCATCCCAGAGGTGCAATATTGTTTTAAACAAGATGACTGGAAAGAACTGAATTTTTCCCATTTTTATGCCTAATTTGGTGTCAACTGACAAAATATTTGCCGAGAAAATGTCAGTGTTAAAGTTTACCACGGACACACAGACACACACACACAGACAACCGAACACCGGGTTAAAACATAGACTCACTTTGTTTACACAAGTGAGTCAAAAAAACAGGGACAGAGAGATGGAGACAGACAGACAGACACGGACACTGGACAGGACAGGTGAGACAGGTCCTCACCTGGAGGGGGGACGACTGCGCTGCTGACCAACAGGGGAGGTGGCGTTGCGAGGAGACAGGACGTCCGACGTGCTCTCGCTGGCGGATCGCATGTGACTGTGGAGGATCTTGGTCGCACCATCCTGTCAGACATGAAGTGAACACTGAGTGATAATGATAATAACAATAATAATGGATAGTTATATAGCACACTATCCAAAAATCTGCTCTTTACAAAACGCCTCTGTTTATAAAACACATTACATAATGTTACGTACACGCACCAATATGTTACCAACAAACTCTCTCTCTCTCTCTCTCTCTTTCTCTCTCTCACACACACACACACACACAATGCAAACACATATTTTGACATACATATGTACATAGCAGCTGCCCTCCACACATACGCGCACATAGGATGTGAAAAATAAGCTATATAATTATCAATGATAATGATAACAATCATAATGGGTCTGTCTAGGAGCAAGACACCAAACTTTTTGAAATACATATGAAACGCATCGACTGTAGTAATTTTGTGTTGATATTTCTATTGCACCAGACCTTTTGGAATCCATACAAAATGCATTTATTGCAGTACTGTTGTGCTGGTGTTTCTATTAGCAAGCTGTCCTTTGCTCATAGCGCATCGGAGTAGCCCATGAGTGCGAATGTTTGGTGGGTAAGCACTTTGATTTTGTCAGTGGACAGGGTTCAGCACTGTGCAAACACATTTATTATTGCTGAATTACTGAATCAGACATTATTTGTATGATTCTGCAGGATACATAGCAGGCCAGATATCTCCCTTCTCTCTCTCTGTCGCTATACAGTGGAGTGGTGGCCCAATGGTAAAGCGTCCGCCTATGAAGCAAGAGCATCTCCGAGAGTATGGGATCGAATTCCACAGTCCACGGCATTTTCTCCCTCTCCACTAGACCTTGGATTGGTGCTCTGGACACCAGTCATTCAGATGAGATGATAAACTCAGATGCAACGTGCAGCATGCATTTAGCACACATAAAAGAACCCACAGCAATAAGAGAAGTTGGCCCTGACAAAATCTGTAGCAAGTTCCACTCTAATACATATATGTGTGTGTGCCTGCAAGTGACTGAAGTCAGACTTAATGACACAGTTCAGCTCAGTTTCCCCAGGAGGTGTCACTGCATTCGGACAAATCCATACACGCTACACCACATCTAGCAGTGTAACCCAACACAAACGAAGTAAATGACGTAGGAAACGAATGATGAGCGCCTAATGGCAGCTCTCAGTCGGCTCTGCCCAGGTAGGCATCCTGTTTTGAAAATGACTCTGCGTAAAGCGCTCATAGCCTGGTCTCTGACCGAGAATAGGCCCTGTAGAAGTATCAGTTTCAGTTTCAGTAGCTCAGGGAGGCGTCACTGCGTTCGGACAAATCCATATACGCTACACCACATCTGCCAAGCAGATGCCTGACCAGCAGCGTAACCCAACGCGCTTGTATATGTATAAGTATCAATAATGTATGACCGTCAGTCACGTCCGATTATGACCATCAGAACAGCAGAGGAGGCAACTGCTGTCCCTAACTATCTGAGCTAGAATTTTATTATAGTGGAGAATGTCTTGTCCAAGTTACATCCCCATTCTCTTGGCCAGGGGGGTTTTTAGGACAATCGGTGTTGGGATTGTTTCCACAGGCCAATTACCCCAAGGCTGAAGCACTAAGAGCCAGTGCAGCCTTGCCTCCAAGTCTGGGAGCCACAGTCCCTCACAAAAGACTAAGCTGTAAATGACTTCCCACTGTAATGGAAAAACCACTGATCACACAGCTCTCACTTAGCTGTTGGCCCGAATGCAAGTTTATGTCACTTTGTGATGTATGCTGAGCGCTGGACCAAAAGTATCAATATCAATAATAATTAACAAATAGTAATGGGTGGTAACTCTCTCCATTCACAAGGTACACACAACTTCAAGTCAATGCTGCCTACGCTACCGATTCAGCTAACACACAGGTGAACAATGGCACACTGGAACAAACCCAGACACTTCCTCATAAAAGGAAGCACCTGTCCTTATACCGATCATCTGACATGTGCACACAGCAGCAATGACAGAAGAAATGTGCAAACACAAATCAGCTTTTATTCAAGACTGGCATAGCACTCTTTAATCCTGAACAAGCCACACAGAACACACGGACAATACAGAACAAACACATGGCTGCCTTTGTGGTTTTTCGACTTGAAATCAACGAACAATATTAATAATAATACCACCAGCAGCCTTTTCCAAGGCAGAAGTTGCAGCCCTTAACAGAATCGTAAAAACTGCCACCAAGATTACCAAGGCTGATCTACCTTCTCCAGAAGACATATATTATAAGCGGCTACTCAAAAAAGCAAAATCAATCAGCCAGGACATATCACATCCAGCTTTTGGGATTTTCGAGATGCTCCCCTCTAGTCAATGGTACACAGGTATAAGGATGAAAACCAATCGCTTCGCCAATAGCTTTTTCCCCAAAGCAGTCAATGCCCTGTCTCTCGAACAAATCCAGTGTGATAAATAGAACTGTGCAACCAACAACCATCTACCGAAAGATCTAGTCATCAACCCCATCCACATGTAATATGCAGCTTTTGTTCAAACGTGTGTGTGTGTGTGTGTGTGTGTGTGTGTGTGCTTGCATATGTGTGTGAGTGTGTGTGTGTGTGTGTGTGTGTGTGTGTGTTTGTGTGTGTGTGTGTGTGAGTATGCACAAGTTTTTTTATATTGATATGCACTTGTATGTATCTTATTTCTACTGTATCTGTGTTTAATTTTCAATTTATGTTCGTATCTTGTTATGTACTAACCCCCACCCCCACCCCCCCAATATTCCTTGTGACTCTGGTACACTTGGTTATAAAGAAATATTCTATTCTATTGTACTATCAAGGAGTGGTGCAGCGCAGCACAGCACAGCACAGCACATTACCTGGAATGCTTTGGGCAGGGCAGCCAGCATGAGGGAGAACTCTGGAGGGTTCAGGTTGAACAGACTGATCAGCACCAGCTGGGCACTCTGTGTCACACACACACACACCAACACATGTAGCTTTGGCCATAAACAGCATATTGATAACACATAACACATGTAGTTCTAGTCACACACATGTACTACTGTTCCGTATTATCATGTCTTCCAACACAACACAATGCAATTTTTAACGTAAAGAAATGACTTATGTTTAAATAACAAAAAGAAACTGCAGCCATAACTGTTTTCATCTTTGTTATCATTTTCCTTTCAAGAAGCAAGCGACTTTTTACTTCCGAAAACAGCTGACTTTATAAACCCATTCATAGCTCGTTAACTCTTTCACACACATAGGCAACTTTGCTGCCCGACTCATCCTCAGAAAGAAAAGATCTGAGCACATCACTCCTCTTTTGCAACATCTCCACTGGCTCCCTGTCTCACACCGAATAAAGTACAAGATCAGCGCTCTATGCTACAAATGTATTCACAAATCAGCCCCTTCCTATCTCTGTGGCTGCCTTCACCTCTACACTCCATCTCGCTCACTATGATCAGCTTCGGATCCACTCCACTTACGCATACCCAGATTCAAACTCACGACTGTTGGCTGCCGTTCTTTCTCTGTCTCTGGACCTTGCAATTGGAATGAGCTTTCTCTTTCGCTTCGTCAAGTCTCCACACTCAGCTCTTTCAAGTCTGGCCTTAAAACCTACCTCTTCCCAAAATAGCCTCCCTTCCCTGCCTCTTCCCTGTTTTTAGTTTCTCCAGTTTGAGAGTTATGCGTGCGTGAGAATGACTGGTGCAAAAGCGCTTGGATTTGTCTATGCACAAGATTCAGTGCTATATAAGTACCATTATGATTATTATTATTATTAAGACAGCGCACCCTCACTGGCGACTTTTGTCGACATCCAGGGGTCATGTTAACAAGACCGTTTTTCACACTGTAACAAAGCTTGACAGCTGCAAGCCAGTTTTCCCCCGCCAGTAAAACAATGACTAACCTTTGCCCCCTGACCGAGTTTGAAGTGAACAAGTCCATTGTGTTGTTTTGACATGAACCGAAGCCTGTGAATGAGATCATCCTTTCTAAAATAGTTGGCGATGGGGAGTGTTTTTCACGTAGAAACTTGGCAGTGAAAGAGTTAATACACACACACACTCTCTCTCTCTTCTCTTCCCCACAACCCCCTCCTCTCAATCTCAGTAACCCTGACCTTCCTGACATCCACATTACGAGGCTCCATGGTCCAGTTGATGATGCGCGAGACGGCAAGACGAGTATCCATGGTGTTGACAAAGTCCGATGGCTCCATCACCATCACCAGGCTGTGCAGGAAGTTCAGCATGGAGATCTTCACCTGAAAACATCAACCACACACACACACCTATACTTTACCTGGGAACAACGACACGCCTGTACTTTACAGACAAGCGACGACAACACACACCTGTATTTCACCTGTAACCAACAACACATGCACACACACACACCTCTACTTCACCTGCAAACAACAACAGCACACACACACACACCTATACTTTACCTGGGAACAACGACACGCCTGTACTTTACAGACAAACGACCACAACACACACCTGTATTTCACCTATAACCAACAACACGCGCACACACACACCTCTACTTCACCTGCAAACAACAACAACCACACACACACACACACCTATACTTTACCTGGGAACAACGACACGCCTGTACTTTACAGACAAACGACCACAACACACACCTGTATTTCACCTGTAACCAACAACATGCGCACACACACACCTCTACTTCACCTGCAAACAACAACAGCCACACACACGCACCTATACTTTACCTGGGAACAACGACACGCCTGTACTTTACAGACAAGCGACGACAACACACACCTGTATTTCACCTGTAACCAACAACACATGCACACACACACACCTCTACTTCACCTGCAAACAACAACAGCACACACGCACACACCTTTACTTTACCTGCAAACAACAACAGCACACACGCACACACCTTTACTTTACCTGCAAACAACAACACCCACACACCTCCGTGACCTCTACTTTACCTACAAACAACACACACACACACACACTTCTTCACCTGCAAACAACAACAGCACACACGCACACACCTTTACTTTACCTGCAAACAACAACACCCACACACCTCCGTGACCTCTACTTTACCTACAAACAACACACACACACACACACTTCTTCACCTGCAAACAACAACAGCACACACGCACACACCTTTACTTTACCTGCAAACAACAACACCCACACACCTCCGTGACCTCTACTTTACCTACAAACAACACACACACACACACACACACACACACTTGTCCTGATAATGGTCCACCAAAGAGGTTTATTTTAAACTATACCTTTTTTTTTTTTAAAAGCATGACACTGCACACACTCATGCTGATTAAACCTTATTTTGCACAAAAAATGCTCACTCACACATTTATGTGGAAAAAATCTCATCAGGTGCGTGCGTGTATTAAGCAAGACAGACAGGTGGACAGAGAGAGAGAATGTTTAATGTCATTAGCTTAAACGCTCTGGTGACATAGTAGGTACTAATCAGAACAAAATGGTGTAAAATAGATAAAATGGAACAGAAAGGAAAAAAAAAAAAAACAGAATTGACACAACATAAACTAATAAGAGATTTGCGACACTTTGGCACTTTGTCATTTGCTTAAAGTACATGTGACTGGGGGGTAATGTGCCTTTTTTTTCAGTCGTTCATCTCCAAGGTTTGGACAGTACACAGAAAACAAAGTACAGATAAATCATATAACAAATATTTACGCATGTAACACTAACACACATCATATCAATACAAACACATACTAAAGTACATATAAATCCTGAAATAAAAGAAAGAGAGAGTAAGAGAGAGAGCAAGAGAGAGAGAGTGACAGAGAGCAATAGAGAGAGAGAGAGAGAGAGAGAGAGAGAGAGAGACCCCAAAGGTATAAGAAAACAGATTAACTCAATACATGTTCTACTCTTCCTCCTAAACAGAAATCAAACCTTATCATAAAGTTTACAATCAGAAAATAAAGACAAACGAAACTACGCTGAGCTGAAATAAAAAAGAACAACCAAAAGAATCTCTTCTGCCAGAGTAATACAATATCTTTTTTTTAACCCCTCAACTCCTGAACCTTAACCAAATGGAATTCATGTACCATCAATACGAAGGGCAATTACTTCTTTTTGTCTGCTTGTAAGCAGCTTAATTTATTTCTCTGGGAAAAAAAAAGAAAAAAAAAGAAGAAGCAATATATTGTCCTGAGGAAAAAAAGTCTTAATAAATAATGATGACCTGTGTCCGGACCAGTGAGCTCTGTGATAACTCCGGCAACAGCCCTTCACCAATGAAAACAGTCTCATCCTCAGCACTCATGGGGTTAACGAAATCCATTACTGATTCAACAGTCCCCTGAATCCTTATTAAACATCATTCCGATTCAGAAAGAAAAACAAAAAAAAAAAAAAACAAAACCACTATTAAATGGAATACATTATTAATGTTTCTCTGAGGTACCCTGAGCGAAAAGCACACACGTGCAAGCATCCCATAATAAAGTGATGTGGAAAAAAAAAAAGCATAAAAAGTTTCTCTTGGTCTATCCCTCTCTCCTTGATACATTCACACAGAGTTGTTAACAAATCTATAGAAAAAAACAAGACAACAACAACAACAACAAAAAGGGATAAATTACCAAAACAAATAAAATAATGAATATATCAATGGACAAAAAAACAAAACAAAAAAACTTTCTGAAAATATTCATTTCAATGGATAAAAAAAAAGAAGGAAAAAAAAGAATGGAAAAAAAAAGAAAGAAATATTCATTTAAATAAATTACTCAATAACAATGTCAATAACTATATAAGAAATAATAATTTTAAAAAAGAAAAAAAAAAAAAAAAAAAAAGAAGAAAATGTCACTAAACCATTTTGCACCCCCACGACAAGAACAGTAACTCACAAGATCAGGAGAGAACTGGAAAAGAGTGAATAATAATAATAATAATAATAATAATAACAATAAAATCATATATATTCTTTTCATTGCTGCATCACTTTCACAACACAGAAACAGTCTACCTAGCAAGAAAATGTGGAATCTTAACATGCAACATCATACATTAACCACCTTAGAAATACAACCCCCCCTCCCTTACCCCCCTCCCCCAAATTAATTAAAAAAAGAATAAAATAAAATAAAACAGCAAATATATCTGTTGACGTCTTTACCACTTTCTCTCTGTCACTGAAATGCTAACAGTGATCTAAGAAAGAAAGAAAGAAAGAAAGAAAACTCCCTGAAATGAAACTTGAAAAATTAGAATTTTACATAAATGAATAATCAATAAATGAAATAAAATGACCAAGAAAAAAAAAAAAAAAAGCCACTCAGTTCTAACACATAGCCCTCTGTTGTGTTTGTGCTGACGCTTGCTTGCAGAAAAGACGTATGCACAATATACTTTCAGTTTATACCATTACCACAGTCACCTCAATCACAAACTCCATCCCTCTCTATCGCATGCAACAACTCTCTCAAAATCACAACGTACAGTCACACTAAGAAAAAAATATCTAAAGAAATAAATATGGCCTCTGTCCTTAAAAGCAAATCACTTATCATACATTTCGATTATGAATAAATCAAATTTGACCTCTGTCCTTCAAAGCAAATTCTTCATCAGCACAATAAAATCCGCTAACAGATCTTTCAATTCTATTGTTCACTATTTTGTAATATGAATTGTAGACTGTTATGTGTAAAAAAAATATTTAAAAAAAAGGCCTCTGTCCTTCAAAGCAAATTTTTCATCAGCACAATCAGATAACTGGCAAAGTTTATACTGTACCGTTGATTGCAAAATCTATAAAAAAAAAAGTTAACTATCTTTAAACATTACTGTAGATTGTAACAAGCAATGTAGATTTTAACATGTATAAAACGCTAACAAATCTTTCAGCTCTACTGTTGACTATTTTCAATCAGATAACTGGCAAAGTTTATACTGCACTGTTGATTGCAAAATCTAAAAAAAGTTAACTATCTTTAAACATTACTGTAGATTGTAACAAGCAATGTAGATTTAACACGTATAAAACGCTAACAGATCTTTCAACTCTACTATTGACTATTTTGTAATATGCATTGTAGACTGTTATGTGTTAAAAAAAAAATATATAAAAAAAGAAAAAAAATTTGGCCTCTGTCCTTCAAAGTAAATTCTTCATCATCACAATAAAATCCGCTTCCCGCTTCCCTCCACCACATCTCTGCTCTCATGCAAGCCAACTGATCATTCCTAGGCTGATTCTGAAACCCCAAATCTGTTTTCTAAAAATCAAGCTCTCATGCAAGCTGGTCATTCATGGCTGATTCTGAATCTGGAAACCGTTTCCTTTATAGTTACATAGCTCCCCATGCAAACTGATCAGCGACTGGCTGTTGCTTGATTACACAACAAGAATCTGAAACTGGTTTCACCTGTTGTCTGATGTCCTACAGGGAAAGATACAAACACCACTCAGTGTAGAACAGCACACAATGGTTTTTACACTGTGACAGACCATGGCAAGGGTCTACATCTGACCTGAAGAGCACTACTGTGAAACTCGTACATGGCAAGGTATACATCGGACCTAAAGAGCTCTCTCGTGAAACTTGTATATGAAATCTGGCCTCAAAACACATTTGTAGAAATATGCTTTCAAGACTAAGAGCTGGTGAGGTGTGGTGTGGTGTGGTGTGGTGTGTGTGCATGCCTGCATGCAAGTCTGTGTGTGCTTTGTCATTAACATTCCATTTGTCTTTTCTGCAAGTCTTGATTCAGTGTCTTGTCACCGTGTTTTCCACACACTGATGTTCATCGTTCGCACTCCGGGCCTCTGTGCTAACTAATTACCATCAGTATCATTACTTAATACCATCGTTATCATTACATGTTTAGAAAGGTAACGGGCCTTTATACTGCACTGTTGATTGCAAAATGTAAAAAAAGTTAACATCTTTAAACATTACTGTAGATTGCAACAAGCAATGTAGGTTTTAACATGAATAAAACCCTAACAGAACTTTGAACTCGACTGTTGACTATTTTGTAATATGCACTGTACACTTTTCTGTGTAAAAAAACAACAAAAAAACAAAACAAACCCCCCCCCAGAACTCTAGAGTATAACTTATCAAAGTCTACAGTAGAGTTCAAACATCTGTTAGATTTTTATACATGTTACAATCAATAGTAGTGTCAAACTTTCAAAGATGTATAAAAGGGTGACAAGTATCCTAACTCTGCTGTAGATTGTGACAGGCACTGTGGATTGTAACATGTATCAAAAGGTGAAACGCCAGCTGCATATTGTAACATGCAAAATAGACTCTAATGCATATGAAAAATAACAAGTCTTATAACTCCACTGCATATTGCAACATATGAAAAGCAAACAGATATCTAATCAAACTCCACTGTAGTTTGTCACATGCAATGTAGAATGTAACATATATAAAAAAAAAGTTAAACTATACTTTAGATTGTAACATGTATAAAAATATAACAGATCTAAAAAAAAAAACCCCACACATCTCCAATGGAAACTGTTACATGTACAGTAGACTGAAACCAATTGATTGTACCATGTATAAAAAGATAAATGTTCCTTAAAACCACGATGTCAACCATAACATATAACGTAGATTCAAACATGAAGCAGATAATCACATTCAAACACTATAAAAAGCAATAATATTAGAATATCATCAAACTCCACCTGTAGACTTCAACCTTGACATGTGTAACAACAGTAAGTGACAACAGCAGTGTGTGCTGAAACCAGTGAGAACAGAGGAAAGCACACAGGTGCCAGTGAGTCCGATGTGTCCTCGCGCTCTCTCACACAGCGTAACAAGAGAAACGACAAATAGGGAAACATAACACACGACAAAACAACAGGGGGCGATCCGATGAGTACTTCTTCTTCTTCTTCTTCTTCTGCATTCACTCGTATGCACACGAGTGGGCTTTTACGTGTATGACCGTTTTTACCCTGCCATGTAGGCAGCCATACTCTGTTTTTGGGGGTGTGCATGCTGGGTATGTTCTTGTTTCCATAACCCACCGAATGCTGACATGGATTACAGGATCTTTAACGTGCGTATTTGATCTTCTGCTTGCATACACACATGAACGGGGTTCAGGCACTAGCAGGTCTGCACATATGTTGACCTGGGAGATCGTAAAAATCTCCACCCTTTACCCACCAGGCGCCGTCACCGTGATTCGAACCCGGGACCCTCAGATTGACAGTCCAACGCTTTAACCACTCGGCTATTGCGCCCGTCATACGATGAGTACAAGAGGCCACGGATGTAAAAAGAAGGTGAGGATAGCAACATCAGAACACTGACTTGTTCATCGTACACCGGCTACAGACCCTTACAGAGACATCGGGGAGTTGGGGCTGGGGGGTGGGGAACAGGGTGGACGTAGTAGCAATAATGAAATCATCAACATACCCAAATACCATCCAAGATGGGGTTGGGGGTTGGGGAACAGGGTGGACGTAGTAGCAATAATGAAATCATCAACATACACAAATACCATCCAAGATGGGGTTGGGGGGTGGGGAACAGGGTGGACGTAGTAGCAATAATGAAATCATCAACATTCCCAAATACCATCCAAGATGGGGTTGGGGGTTGGGTAACAGGGTGGACGTAGTAGCACTACTAACATCATCAACATACCCAAATACCATCCAAGATTTCCATCTCTTCACTATGCATTAAAGAGAAATTCTGACAAAGTTTCTCTCTTTTTAAATATCTTTTCAAAGTAATTATTTTTTCCATTATCAGGTCTTAAGTCCTTCAGAGCTCTCTTTTAAAATATCTTTTAAAAGTAATTATTCTTCCATTATCAGGTCTTAAGTCCTTCAAGAGCTCTCTTTTTAAGTACCTGTTTAAAGTAATTATTCTTCCATTGTCAGGTCTTAAGTCCTCCAGAGATGCTCCTCTGAACAATTTACACTCAAATAGTATAAATATAACATTTTCATTTTTCAGTGGAGGATTCACAGCAAAATATACACACATTATTATCTGTTGACTGACTGTAGGATTGGAAGAGTTTCAGCATAAAATTATACACATATTACCGTCTGTTTATTGAATGCATCAGTGCAGGTTATCGTTAACTGGCATAGGAACAATCAGTGTGAAACGGAGAGAGAGGAGGGAGGAGGGAGGGGGCGGGGGAACAGAAGAAACAGAGAGAGGTAACAACAGATACAACAAATCAGATCAAAACACCACATGGGTCGGAAAAAAAAAAATACGTGAACAATATCATCACAACATAATCCTTCTATTTCAAAGACTACACAAAAGCAACAACAAAACACTAACGTCTACTGAAGAGGACACACTCTCATCTTTTTTTTCCTTTTTTTTTTTTTTCCCCAAACTATACTTTAAACTGCAGGAAAATTCCAGCAAAAAAAGCAAAAAAAAAAAGCAACTCTACCATACATTAAAAAAAAAGAAAACACGAAAGTTTTCTCAACACAAAATAGCAAATCTACACTCCTACCCTTAAAGAAGGTATCAACATGAAGAAAAGACACCAAAGTTCTTTAACATGAAATAGCAAACCTACACTGTCCTTCCACTAAAATAAGGAATCAAAATTTGACTGAAAAACAAAACTAAAAAAAAAAGATATGACCAAAAAAATGTCATCCTGCTAGACATGCTGTTCAAGCTTTAACACCCTCTGTTGCTCATTACAGACACACCGCCACACAAAATGTGTCAGTGGTCTGGGGACAAAAAAAAAAAAAAAAAAAAAAAAAAAAAGCACACAGAGAAATGCCGATCTTTTTCAAAGAATATCAGTGGTATAAACAATGGTAAAAAACAACAACAAAAAACAAACAAACAAACACACACACACAAAAACCCCACCTGAACTCGCAAATTTCAACCTATCACAATCTCTTATCTTGAAATGCCCCACTGTTTTCAAAGAATAACAGCACAAAAGGGGCTGGTGGAGGGAGGGGGCAGAGAGGGGGTAGGAGTGGGGGTGGGGGGGGGGGGTGGGAATCCAAAACTAGCAGGTTTCATCTGGTTTTATCTTATCACAATCTCTTGAAATCTTCTTGAAATGCCCAACATTTTCAAAGAATACTGATAGGATGGAGAAATGAAACTATCCAAACTAGCATGCTAAATTTGATTACAATCTCGATGTTGAAATAACTATCACTTTTCACCTTTCAAAGAAGGTTAATACAACAGAAAAAAAACAAAAAAAACAACAACAACAAAAAAAAAACAACCCCGACAGGCTTGATTTTAGCATTACGTCCATCCTGAAGAAACGCCCACAGAGGCCTTCAGAAGGAATTCTCTCACTCACAATTCTCTCTCCTACCTCTATAGAAGAAAACAGAAAACAATGGGAACAGAGAAATGGGGGGAAGGGAGGTAAGAGGGGTGAAGAAAAGAACAACTGGGCGAGGGAGGTTGGTGGAGCAGGGGGGGGGGGGGGGGCGGAGGATGGGAGGGGTTGAAAGGAAATGAGGACCGGGGGGTGGGGGAGTTGTGGGGGGAGAAATATGAGGAGGAAGTGGAAGAGAAATACAGAGAAAAAAAAAGTATACAGAGAGGGTGAAAAAAAAGAAAAAGAAAAAAAAAGAACAAACATACTGAATGGGTGAGAGAGATAAAATAGAGAAAGAGAAAGAAAGAAGAGACAAAGAGAGATTACCTGATACTGTTTCTCTTTAGTCAACTTTCGACAGAACAGACAGAGCAAAGGAACAGATTCATAAGCATGAACATGGAACAACATTCCATCCAATACCCCACACTTCATGTTCACACACTGGACAACAAAAACTTGGCACACTAAGTGACTTATCACCCCTTAAAGTATTTAACCTTTCCTGTCATTCATTTTGGTTCAACGTCATATACCCTTTTATGGTCAATGGGACAGCGAATTCAAATCCAACACTGCCGTGTCTAAGGACGCAAAACACTTTGTGCAGAAAAAGCACAGTCACACATCCCAACAAACAAAACAAATCATGTGCAACAATATATATATATATATACATTTCCATACACCTCATCAAAAACACAGTGCTAAGCAAAAACCTCTGTCTTCTCGTTTGAAGGAGGATACGAGAAACTCTGAGGGGAGAGAATGCACGATTACGGGCTCCGACACAAAAACACAACAGCAACATGTGCAACAATATACATACTTTTACACACCTCATGGAAAGCACATTGCTTTGTTTGAGAGAGGGTATATATACAAGTAACACTGAGGGGGAAGAAACACTGATATTCACCAACATGGACTAATGATACGTCATAGACAACAGTCTTTACAATGGCCTGTGAATCCTCTGGAACTAGTTATATCATGCATACTCCATCAATACTAACGTTATCTTGAAGTATATCATATGACTGGTGTGAAAGCACTCTGATGAAAATGTATTATATAAATGTCCATAATTATCATTATTCCATTAAAAAAATGTATGAAATGTATTATGGTGGTTGTTTTTTTTCGTTCATTTTTTTGTTCTTCCGTTATCTATGTATTTTTTTCTGTCCTGCAACAGCTTTTAGTCAATCACCTGTTTGTTTGTTTGTTTGTTTTTTCCTTGTTTTTTTTTTGTTTTTTGTTTTTTTTACACATGGAGAATTTACCAAAATTCCTGATCAGATTATGTTTGTTAAGCATTTTATCTAGTCATTCGTTTTCAATATGTATCTTACAGAATAAACAAAGACAAAACAACACAAAAACAACAACCATAAAACAGGACTGGGTGAAGGTGACAGGGAAAAACCTAAAACAAAACGATCTTAAAACCGAAAACTGTCTTAATACCGACACTTCCAATCAACACTCTCCATCCACCATGCACCCTATGTTGCTCTCTCTCCCACCAATACCAACAGCAGCCACGACAACAGACAGAAGAAAGGCACAGGGGTGAAATCAAGGCTTCTGATAGATGGAGAAATACGCGTTATTGGCGCTCTGAAAATGGAAAGGACACAGTGCGGGTTTTGTTGGGTTGTTTTTTTTTTTTTATGACCTTGAGTGGTGGTCTGGACGCTAGTCATTCGGATGAGACGATAAACCGAGGTCCTGTGTGCAGCATGCACTTAGCGCACGTAAAAGAACCCACGGCAACAAAAGGGTTGTTCCTGGCAAAATTCTGTAGAAAAATCCACTTCGATAGGAAAAACAAATAAAACTGCACGCAGAAAATTTTTTTTTTTAAATGGGTGGCGCTGTAGTATAGCGACGCGCTCTCCCTGGGGAGAGCAGCCTGAATTTCACACAGAGAAATCTGTTGTGATAAAAAGAAATACAAATACAAATACATTCCAAACTTTTCGGGAATGAACACATTACATAGCGAAAATGTTGCGGGGGTGGGGTGGGGTGGGGTGGGGGTCTGGGGGTTGCTTTATTCTGAAGCCAGGATCAATGGCTATGAAGAAGAGTACGTTCCTCTTGGCAACTTATCGGGGCTCAGAAACCTTTACAATTAAGACTAAAATATTAACTCATTAAACCGTGCATCCGAGCATTGCTCTGGCGTCAAAATTAGATGAATTGAATTAGAAATGGCCTGTACACACATTCCTATATGTGTGTAAACTGCAAGCTAAGGGAACTAACCTGTACAGTATTTCTGGCTGAGTTTACACATGACAGTTTTGAGGGAAAATCTGTCAATTTCAGTATAGTATTAATTTTAAGGAAAAATCTGTCAATTTCAGTACATCATGACAGCATTGAGGAAGAACTGGTCAATTTCAGTGTACCATGACAGTTTTGAGGAAATATCGGTCAATTTCAGTACCTTTTCTTTGTATATTTTCTCTGCAGCACTACGGCAGGAGAATATGCCAGGGTAGTCAACTTCCTGAGGCTGAATGGGTTAATTTTAGCATGCCTTTCAAAGTGTGCAGCAACGCACGCACGATCAGGATGCGCAACTTTACGGTGAAGGCAAGCCTAGGACCCTGCAGAATTAGGATAAAAGAATCCTTGGGACGCAAGATTTTCTAAATCTATCAGAAGCCCCGAAGGTTAGTGTGTGGGATTACAGTGGACACACAGGGAAAGGACTGGAAGGTAACACAGTACACATCCACCCACACAAAAGGTGACACAATGAATGTTCCTGGTACTGAACCACTGCAACACAACACAGCACAGCACAACACAAACATCTGCCATGGACTGCAGCAAAGCTTGCTCACAGGTGAATGAGGAACACAAGGTGTGGTTGTTTTTTTTTTACCTTTTGCTAAACAAGTTAGTTTGAGGGACAGAAAAAGTGGAGTATTAATTCAGGTACATCCAATTTGTAAACCAAAAGGTAAAAATAAAACATGTCTCAAACTTTTTTTTTTTTTTTTTTTTAAAGCATGTTTTCAACATAGGCATCGTCCAGTGTAATACTACATCACCCCATAAACAGCTTCAATCTAAGATAAGAAATCTGTTAAAAAAAAAAATTCACTAACAAAATATTTTATCAATGATACTGCAAATCTTCTTTTTTTCAGCAAGCGTCTACCTTTCGAAATGAACTGAACTTAAAACTGTACTGGTCTTATCTGCCTTCAACATATACGAATCCAGAGGAGAAAAAAAAAAAAGAAAAAAAAGAGCTGTCTTATCTTCATCAAGTGTTCTGTATGACTGAAATCTGCATATCCCCGACGGAAGAATGGAGGTAACATTGAACAATGGATCACACAGGTCAGGACTGGTAAGTAGATGACAAACAAGGATATCACACGCACCACACACACACACACACACACACACAGCCACTGGAAAACATTTTGTCACACAGACAGACGATGCACAGGTCACAAAGAAACAAACACTGGGCACAAGGTCTGCGGTAGTTTCCTGTTTTAGTTTCCTAAATTCAGGGACCTGCTTAAATGAAAATGTCTGTGCACTATGCTACACAAATATGTGAAAAATGACATGTAGCATGTCACCCACTCTTTGAATAAAGAGTTAGGTTTAAACCTTTCATCGCCAGTCAATTCAGAGTGCAATATTTCCTTGTGCTATAAACACAGAAAATATGGTGTTTAAGATTAGCTGGGGATTCCCCCTGTGACATGTAGAAAATATGGCCTATCCTACTATCGAACATTCAGAGCAGTAGGTTCGTTGATAACAGACCCATGATCTGGTCACCCTTCAGTGACATGGGTCCTCTACCTAGCTGCTGCATAAATGTGAGTTTGGCTGTGAAAGGGTTAAAAATGGCACAAAATTACCCTTATCACAAACACAAACTGACCCTTGTTGGGTCACGACTCAAGTGTTTTTTGTTTACCCCTGCAGGGAATGAAGAGGCCTTTCAACAGAAAAAGGGGCTATCTGAATGGCAAAGACTGAACGAACGCATCACTGCAAACAATTCTGTGCACCTGATCCAATGGCTGCACACTTGCATTTGGACTGAACCAACATCAAAATTCTAAGTACGACGACTCTCAAAACATGGCTGAGAACTAAAGAAAATGGGTCACAACATTTACTAACGTCAACTGTGTGCGAAAAGTGCCGTAGAAGCAAGTCCCATGAATTCAAGATACTAAAACAGGAAACTGTCCTGGTCCACGTTATGAGTGGTTACGAAAAGTGGATGAACAAGGGATGTCCAAAAACAGAAAGATTTCACATCTGTTCCACCTTGAAATCGGAAGTTAGCATCCAATGTCCTTGTGAGTCATGCTGTATGTCTTGGTTATCATCAATCAAAACGCACTGCTATATTCAAATGATTCTTTATACGTCATTATATATCAATCTATTGTTTACTCTCAAAGGAATGAATAAAGAAAAAAGGGAGAATAATGAATGGACAGAATAAAGATCAAAATGACAAGCAGATGAAGTCAGCAAACCACTGTGAGAAAGTCTCTAGAGCCAGCTGCAGCCCTCTCCCTCCCCTCCCCCACCCCGCCCCCACAGATCAGCAGCCACACAAAGCATCAGCCAAACAAAACTTAATGAGGTTAAAGGTCAAAGGTCCCACAGCCTTTCATGGCCGTTGAGGCAGTGACTAAATATCCACCGCGTTTAGGGATCAACAGTGACTAAATATCCACCGTGTTTAGGGATCAACATATGGAGGCGGGGGCCTAATCCTCCTTTTCAGCCATTTTAACCTTCTCTGAACCAAACCATGTACCCAGTCACAACTTGGTGGAGTTGGGGGGGAAAAAAACATAAGTGGAGTGATGAGAATATCAGTAAAGTGCCTTTCCCCCAGGACACAACACGGTGCTGAAACAGGGGCCTGGAACCCCCATCACTGGTCAACACTGGATCAAAACTACAAAGCCAAACCGCTTCTGCCATAGCACCTGCCTATGTACAACTTAACTCTCTCCATACGAACGGCGAAAGAGACGATGTTAACAGCGTTTCACCCCAGTTACCATCATCAAAATATTGCAAGTGGAAGGCTCTTATACTGAAGAGGTGAATGTTGACAAAGAATACCACAATTCTGACGACGGAAGCTAAAGGTTGGGTCATTCAGACACCCACTGGACATCCGAGGGGTCTGTGTAGAGGAGAAGAGAGGACTGGCCGTACTGAGTGAGTTAAAACTGTTCTGCTTCTTTACTATTTTGATGACAATGCAGAGATGTTTTTCTAAGCAAGTCCTCCCCAACTCTGTTCTTTTCATCAAATCATACAGGACCTTTATCCAAGTCATGTGCTTTTGTAGAATGCTCCATTTTGAGAGACTGCATGTTTAATCCATCTATCAGGGTAAGACTTTTATTGCATTGTTTTGTATGATAAAAGGTACCTGAAGACACAGAAAAACATTTCATGGCAGAACACTTCATAAAACAGTGTACTAGCCTGTCGCTCGCTATCCAGAAAACTTTTTTCTCAAAAAAAAAACTTAACAAAGTGTGTCACTCACTTTCAAGTTTGGAGACTGTGTTTGGTCGATGATGAATTTGGTGATCGTGTTAAACTGGCTGTCACACGGAAATGTGTCCCTGTAAACAACACGAACACAAAGTCATCACACATGCATGCATGCACGTGTGAGTGCACGCGCTTGTGCGTATGCATTGTATATGTGCACGTACGCATGCACACGGCTACAGTTAACAAATACAGGTTAAACAAACATGGTGCTGTTTTTTTTCTAAAGCATTCTGAACTTTTGTTTTTCTTTTTCTTAAATCTTTTATCTGTAACTGAAGATTTTCTGAACAGGGTTCCCACAGAGATGACCAAACAAAAATTCCAGACATTTTCCAGAACAGCATGAACATTGTTGCGTGCCATACACAAAGCGGAACTGAATCAAAATTTTGTCTGCTACATCACTAATGAAAGAGATCAGTGAATATCCCTGAAACTATGTTCAGTTTTCATTACTTTTTCATGTATTTTTGTTTTTTGGAGTGCATGTTTTTATTATTACAATTATCATCATAATTTCTAATGCACTGAACTCTTTATTGAACGGTATCAATATAAGGATTTACTAATAAAATTCCAAGACTTTTCAAGATGCTAAAAGGCGAAACATATTTTCCCAGGGCTTTTTCAGACTTGAAAATGATTCTCTCATTTTCTAAAGATCTTTTTTTTTTTCCTCTCTGCGACTCTAAATCCTCCCCCCTCCCACCCTGATTCCCTTCACCCCGGCCCCCTACCACCCAAAACATCTCTTACCAGACTTCCACACGACTGTACGGACCCTATCTTTACAATTCCCACAGCCTGTAATTGCAAATCCTCCCCACTCCCCCCCCCCCACCCCTCCCCCGTCCCCAAACATCCACACAGGGGGTGGGTCACTGACTTGACAGTGTCCAGGGTTCGAAGCAGCTTGGCGTTGACAGAGCCCAGCATGTCGGTGCCCGTCTTGTTGAGGAGGCGGGTGAGGAGGATGTAGAGCCAGTCCGTCAGGTCGCGCCCGTGCACCAAACACAGCTCCGACAGCGTGTCCAGGAAGATGCTGAACACCTGGACATGCAGCATCTTTCGTGTGTACCGTGTTAGTCCACTCTGTGTGTGTATGTGTGTGTGTGTGTGTGTGTGTGTGTGTGTGTGTGTGTGTGTGTGTGAATACCCCTGTATGCATATACTCCAAACTCTGGATTCATCTAAAATATTTATTTTCTAGGGAAATATCCAATTTCAGCATCCTAAATTCCTGGAGCTATATGCATGGTATATTTTGTGAATATTGCAACGCAGGCGTGAAGTATAATATAAATAACAATCATCTGACCTTTATCATCCACTCTGAGAAGATAAATTGTGGCGTAAATTGTCTGAAAAACCCCTCATAACCCCTCACTAACCTGATAACAACGTTACACACTTTCCCATAATTACAATTTTGGCAGCTGTACAGGACAGGAAAACGTGTCATTAAATTGCTCAATTCCGAAACAACTCATTTTTTCCAAAAGCTTTACTGAAAATTCTCTAAATCAATCTAAAACACTGACAAAATTGCTTCTGATCTTTCATACAGAAACCAAGTTCAGACAGATATAATTAATCATTCCCGTGACTGCTGCTGCTGAGTATGCTGGTCAGCGAAGAATTGTCCCTCACTGAGATCAGGCTGAATTTACAGGAGATAATCTGGGATCCGTACCGAGTCAACAACACACAGACCCTAGAGAAAGTCCAAAGAAGGGCCACCCGCTGGGTGGTAAATCGCTACCGTCAAACGTCCAGCATGGAAGAAAATCTACACCAGCTAAGCTGGGCACCAATTAGAAGAACGGCGAAAGAGATCCCGCCTGATAACGATGCACAAGATCCACCATGGAGACATAATCATCGACACCACGCGAGCACCAACTTTTCAGAAGCCCAAGCACAACACCAGGCATTCCCATGATCAACAGTACACTACAGAAACCTGGTACAGGGACTACAGGAAATTTTCCTTCTTTCCCTGCACTACCAGGGAGTACAACAAGCTCCCGCCTGAGGCAACATCAGCCTCGGTAGAGAGCCTCCAGTCCTACTTCTGACCCCCCTCACCCCCATCTTCCCTTCCACTCTCCCACCCCAGCCCCCTCCCCGCACCACCCCTCCCCCCCCAACTCCCAAATTCCTCCCCACCCACAGCAAAGTACGGCCTACCAACACTGTCTAGAGGCCTGAAATAGGGGTGGGTGGTCCCAGCCCCCTTGTCCAGTCCCCTTAGTTAGGCACTGACTACCCAAACAAACCCCACAACACGACAGCAAACCGGAACCTTTGCATAATGCCAGAATCTTCAACTTGATGAAGGCGGGCAGATACGAAAGAAGAGGAGGTCACCAGAATGAAAAGTAGAACAAAGCACAACAACCAGCAGTCAACCATCAAGGGGTTCACGCAGTGACACACTCACTTTACTGTGGGGGTCGTGGAACATTCTGGTGAACACTTCCGTCACCTTCTTCAGTTCCATGCGACTGAAACAGAAACATCAACACTCAACACATCAAATCAAATCAAATCATTTTTGCTTACAGCCCAACAGCAGACTACAAAGGGGCCTTTTCAGGGCTTTTTCTTCTTCGTTCGTGGGCTGCAACTCCCATGTTCACTTGTATGTACACAAGTGGGCTTTTATGTGTACGACCGTTTTTACCCCAACATGTAGGCAGCCATACTCCGTTTTCGGGGATGTGCATGCTGAGGTATGTTCTCGTTTCCATAACCCACCGAACGCTGACATGGATTACAGGATTTTAATGTGCGTATTTGATCTTCTGCGTATGTATACACACGAAGGGGGTTCAGGCACAAGCAGGTCTACACATATGCTGACCTGGGAGACAGGAAAAATCTCCACCCTTCACCCACCAGGTGCCGTTACCGAGATTTGAACCAGGGGCCCTCAGACTGAAAGTCCAATGTTTTAACAACTCTGCTATTGTGCCCGTCTTTTCTGGGCTGATCACCCATCAGTTGTTAAAATGGATGCAATAGCCGAGAGGTTAAAGCGTTGGACTTTCAATCTGAGGGTCCAGGTTCGAATCTTGGTAACGGCGCCTGGTGGGTAAAGGGTAGAGATTTTTCCAGTCTCCCAGGTCAATATATGTTCAGACCTGTTAGTGCTTGAACCCCCTCTGTGTGAACACACACGCAGAAGATCAAATATGCTCATTAAAAGATCCTGTAATTCATGTCAGCATTTGGTGAGTTATGGTAGCAAGCACATACCCTGCATGCATGGCTGCCTACATGGCAGGGTAAATAAACAAAATGGTCATACGTGTAAAACGTTTTATGTCTGTATGAGTATATGTGCGCCCGACTGAAACCTGACTGAATGACACAGGAAACGAATGATGATAGCCTAATTGGGAACCGTCAGTCGGCTCTACCCAGGTAGGCAGCCTCTTGTGCAAATGACCCCGACTTTGTCAAGCGCCTACAGCTTGGTCTCTGACTGAGGATAGGCGCTATATAAGTATCCGTATCATTATCATCATTGAAACCAGTCAAAGAGAATTATAAAAAAAATGTTTAAATATCAATCAGAACAGGTTAAAGATCCCACAGCATTTTGCAGCTATCAGGGCAGTGAATTCACATCCACTGTGTCTAGGGGGCTTGGCACAGGAAGGCGGGGATCCCAATCCTCTACTTCCACCGTTCTGACCTTTCCTGACTGAAGTCAGGTACCCATTCACACCTGGGTGGAGTGAGGAAAGTCAGAGCAAAGTACCTTTCCCAAGGACACACAACACCGAGGGCCTTGAACTCCCGATTACCGGTCAGCAGTGTGTCTTCTTCTTCATCGTCTGCATTCGTGGGCTGCAACTCCCACTTTCACTTGTATATACGTGAGTGGGCTTTTACGTGTATGGATTACAGAATCTTTATCGTGCATATTTGATTTTCTGCTTGCATATACACACGAAGGGGGTTCAGGCACTAGCAGGTCTGCACATATGTTGACCTGGGAGATAGTAAAAATCTCCACCCTTTACCCACCAGGCGCCGTCACCGAGATTCGAACCTGGGACCCTCAGATTGAAAGTCCAACGATTTAACCACTCGGCTATTGCACCCGTCAGCAGTGTGTCAGAAGTTCCACCACCTAACCAATTCTGCCATGGCGCCTCCATGATGAAACAACCTTATCTAAGTAAAGGCGCCTCCATGATGAAACAACCTTATCTAAGTAAAGGCGCCTCCATGATGAAACAACCTTATCTAAGTAAAGGCGCCTCCATGATGAAACAACCTTATCTAAGTAAAGGCGCCTCCATGATGAAACAACCTTATCTAAGTAAAGACGCCTCCATGATGAAACAACCTTATCTAAGTAAAGGCGCCTCCATGATGAAACAACGTTATCTAAGTAAAGGTGCCTCCATGATAAAACAACCTTATCTAAGTATAGGTGCCTCCATGATGAAACATCCTTATCTAAGTAAAGCGCCTCTATGATAAAAGAAAAACTTATCTAAGTAAAGGTGCCTCCATGATGAAACAACCTTATCTAAGTAAAGCGCCTCCATGATGAAATAACCTTATCTAAATAAAGGCGCCTCCATGATGAAACAACCTTATCTAAGTAAATGTGCCTACATGATAAAAAAAACCTGATCTAAGTAAAGGTGCCTCCATAATGAAACAATGTTATCTAAGTAAAGGCACCTCCATGATGAAACAATCTTATCTAAGTAAAGGCACCTCCATGATGAAACAACCTTATCTAAGTAAAGGCGCCTCCATGATGAAACAACCTTATCTAAGTAACATTAGAAAAGACCCATTCAACCACATCTCATTCAGTCCATGGTGAATTCAAACACGCGCCAGCAAACATCCACAACAACGCGCTGAACACAGTACATGCGTCACCCACACAATTCACAAACACATAGAGTTGTCTATGTTACACGAAAATCAGAGTTTAAAAAAAAAAAAAAATTTGAACAGCTGGTTCAATAAACACAAAAAAATAACTGCCTATATCAGGCTGGGGAACTGTCCAGGAGAGTTTCCTCTGAAAACTGGCTGGGTCCTGGGGCTGCCTTAGGCCCCTGGTGGGGTGCAGGGGTCCAAAACAAAAATCTGTGATTTCTAAGAGGTTTTGGGGGGGCCTCTCCTGAAAGCTGAAACAATAATTCAGTTTCTTCTCTGACCCCCCAAAAAACTTAATTTTTTTCCCCCCCCCACCCCCCCAACCCTTTTGAAATTTTTAAATTCCACTCATTCTGCACTGCTCTCTGCCAACTCGGAGTCAACCCCCCCCCCCCCCCCCCCCCCCACACACACACACACACACACAAATCAACAGATTTTCCGCTGAAAATAGCGGATCTGCAGGGAGTGCCATGGCCCGCTATATCCTTCACCAGCCCCCTTGACTAAACACTGCAGACCAGCAAATGCTTTGTTTTCCTAAAGAGCTGTGCTGTGTCTCCAACAGACATGTTTCTTCCCCACAAGGGAAAAGAAAACTGTTGCTGTCAGAGCGGCTTTCTGTCAGTCCATTGCGAAACTCTGCCTTGATGTCAGCAACACAGAGTCTAAAGTTGGACAATGCTCTGACCAATGAATTAATAATAATCATTTAAATCATTAAGCACCTTTCCATGTAAAACATGCTCAATTGCTCTGTACATTTGTAAACACTGACGTTTAAAACATACATTTAAACACACACACACACACACACACACACACACACACACACACACACACACAAAATACCTTTACATCCTCATTAATCAACTGCTCTTTTCTCTCTCAGTTTCTGTAGGACCTAATCAAATTACAAGAGGCACTGTGGCCGAACTGCTAAGACACTGGACTTCTATTCTGGTGACCTGAGGCCTGGTTTCAGCATGGCATTTTCTCCTTAGGGAAAGGTACTTGACTCTGATTTCCCTCACTCCACCCAGGTGTGAATGGGCACTCGACTTCAGTTGGGGAAGGTTAACTTACTCAGTATGGCCAGTCCTCTCTTCTCCTCAACACAGACCCCTCGGATGTCCAGTGGGTGTCTGAATGACCCAACCTTTAGCTTCCGTCGTCAGACTTGTGGTATCTTTGTCAACATTCACCTCTTCAGAATAAGAGCCTCCCGCTTGCAGTATTTTGATGATGGTAACTGGGGTGAAACGCTGTTAACGTCGTCTCTTTCGCCGTTCGTATGGAGAGAGTTAAAATGATGGTGGGAGAGGACCTGACCCACCTCCTGTTGCTGAGCCCTTGACACAGGTATGAATTCGCTGCCTCGCTGGCCGTAAAAAGGATACTGTATCTTTAACCTAGACTGTTGCTCCTACAACACACCACACTGTTCACCAACGGGACAGAAGCAGTGCACAACGTCAAAGCTCTAAGCACTTTACAAACTCCGAGTCATTTGCACAACAGACTGCCTACCTGGGTATAGCCAACCGAGAGTTTTCTTTAGGCACCCTTCAATCATTTCAGGTGTCGTTCAGTCAGGCTTCAGACCCTTCAATCATTTCCTGTGTCACTCAGTCAGGCTTCAGACCCTTCAATCATTTCCTGTGTCAGTCAGGCTTCAGACCCTTCAATCATTTCCTGTGTCACTCAGTCAGGCTTCAGACCCTTCAATCATTTCCTGTGTTGTTCAGTCAGGCTTCAGACCCTTCAATCATTTCCTGTGTTGTTCAGTCAGGCTTCAGACCCTTCAATAATTTCCTGTGTCACTCAGTCGGGCTTCAGACCCTTCAATCATTTCCTGTGTCATTCAGACAGGCTTCAGACCCTTCAATCATTTCCTGTGTTGTTCAGTCAGGCTTCAGACCCTTCAATCACTTCCTGTGTCATTCAGTCACGCTTCAGACCCTTCAATCATTTCCTGTGTTGTTCAGTCAGGCTTCAGCCATGCACACAAAGTATATCAGATTATATTTTACTACAAAATTCTGCCAGAGACAACAATCTTTTTGCCATGGTTTCTTTTATGTGCGATAAGTGCATGCTGAGCACAGGACCTCAGGTTATCATCTCATCCAAATGACTAGCGTCCAGACCACCACTCAAATTCCAAGTGAAGGGGGAGAAATTCTGGCAAGCATGGGGCTCGATCCTGCAAGCTCAAGATTCTCTGGGACAAGAGGAAGGTGGCAGAATGGTGAAGACGCTCACCTGCCAACACAGAGTCCGTGAGGGTGTGGGTTCAAATCCCGCTCTCACCCTTTCTCCCAAGTTTAACTGGAAAAGCAAACTGGGCGTGTTGTCATTGGATGATGTGATAAACCTAGGTCCTGTGTGCACCAAGCACTTGGCACAATGAAAAAGAACCCATGGCAACAAAAGTGTTGTCCTCTGGCAAAATTGTGTAGAAGAAATCCACTCATCGGTAGACAAATACATATGCATATACTCAAAGCTTGACTGAGAATGTTGGGCTATGCTGCTGGTCAGGCATCTGCCTAGCAGATGTGGTGTAGCGTATATGGATTTTTACGAACGCAGTGACACCTCCTTGAGCAACTGAAACTTCTCTGGGATGCATTACCACTGGGCCACCTGCACACTTACCTGAGGTATCGACTGGAGCGTAGCAGGTGTTGTAAAGAGATGAGTCCGTCTTTCCGTTCTGTGTAGGACCCGCTTCCCAGCAAGGCGATGATCTCTGACATGTCCTGAGACACACAGAGAATAAAAATGATGTTTTACAGCTGTTGATATCCACCCAGTCACTGTCATCACAGTGAGACACACAGGGAAAAAACCCGATGTTTTACAGCTGTTGCTATGCACCCACTGACTGTAATCTCAGTGAGACACACAGAGAAAAAAAACGATGTTTAACAGCTGTTGTTATCCACCTACTGACTAATCTCAGTGAGACACATAGAGAAAAAAACGATGTTTAACAGCTGTTGTTATCCACCCGCTGACTGTAATCTCAGTGAGACACACAGAGAGAAAAAAACGATGTTTAACAGCTGTTGTTATCCACCTACTGACTGTAATCACAGTGAGACACACAGAGAAAAAAATTATGTTTAACAGCTGTTGTTATCCACCTACTGACTGTAATCTCAGTGAGACACATAGAGAAAAAAACGATGTTTAACAGCTGTTGTTATCCACCTACTGACTGTAATCTCAGTGAGACACATAGACAAAAAAACGATGTTTAACAGCTGTTGTTATCCACCTACTGACTGTAATCTCAGTGAGACACATAGACAAAAAAACCGATGTTTAACAGCTGTTGTTATCCACCCACTGACTGTAATCTCAGTGAGACACACAGAGAAAAAAACAATGTTTTACAGCTGTTGTTATCCACCTACTGACTGTAATCTCAGTGAGACACATAGAGAAAAAAACAATGTTTTACAGCTGTTGTTATCCACCCACTGACTGTAATCTCAGTGAGACACACAGAGAAAAAAACAATGTTTTACAGCTGTTGTTATCCACCTACTGACTGTAATCTGAGTGAGACACATAGAGAAAAAAAAACCGATGTTTAACAGCTGTTGTTATCCACCCACTGACTGTAATCTCAGTGAGACACATAGAGAAAAAAAACCGATGTTGAACAGCTGTTGTTATCCACCTACTGACTGTAATCTCAGTGAGACACATAGAGAAAAAACCCTGATGTTTAACAGCTGTTGTTATCCACCTACTGACTGTAATCTCAGTGAGACACATAGAGAAAAAAACCCGATGTTTTACAGCTGTTGTTATCCACCTACTGACTGTAATCTCAGTGAGACACATAGAGAAAAAAACGATGTTTAACAGCTGTTGTTATCCACCCACTGACTAATCTCAGTGAGACACATAGAGAAAAAAACGATGTTTAACAGCTGTTGTTATCCACCTACTGACTGTAATCTCAGTGAGACACACAGAAAAAAAAACGATGTTTAACAGCTGTTGCTATCCACCCACTCACTGTAATCACAGTCAGTCTGAAATGAATACCCGGGCCTTCTGATCAGTTAAAACACTGGAGCTCCTGGGGACTCCTACCATCTCTCTTAGGAGTCTCTGACTTCCTTCAGCGAGTCCCTCTAGCGCTGCACATTCTCATCAAAACTTTAAAAAAAAATTTTTTTTAGGTTCAACTAGGTCCAACACCAGAGGTTAACGGTTTCGGCACACCAAGACAGCTGCCACTGTTCCATTCCACCTGTGTGCTAAGCAACAAATGCAGAGATTGTCTGGTTGTATTTTTCTGGTTGATTGATTTTTGTTTTGTTTGTTGCTGTTGTTTTTTGTGGACATTCCTCCACCCAAATTCATATGGTTTTATAATTTTTCAAAAACAATTCGCTTGAGTTACAGACTGGCCATGTTTCATAGTTGTGCCGATTGTGGAATATGCATTATTAGTATGCTCGCAATAATCGAATAAATATACAATATTTATATGGCAATCAAGACAGCGAGAGAGAGAGAAAGAGAGATGAATAAGAGATTTTTTCAGTCAAATCAATATTAATTTCTTATCTTTCTCAAACACAAAACATACAAACAAGAAAAGGAAACTAGAACAAAAAAAACTAGAACTAAACTACTACTTATTCATCCTTCTCTAGCAAACAGATACAAAAATAACCTCCGCACACTACGCAAAAAAAACACAAATTACCGAATTAAAAAAACAACAACAAAAAAACAACAGCAACCCTACCTTAAACCAATACTACAAACAAGAAAAGACAGACTAAAAACTTTCACTCGAAACAAAGACAGATAAATAAATAAGCAAGCATCCATACTCCAATAACGATATGAGGGCCAAAAAACAACAACGTGCAAACAAACACTCTGATGCTCTTTCTCATTCCAATCACACTTTCAAAACATCAAAACCATGTGCACACTTCGCTTTACAAATCTGATAAACTTTCAAAACAGTGTGGCTGATGAACATAAAAACTACCATACAAGGAAAGTGCGTGAATACAACTGAATTAAAAAAACAATTACCTACATACAAACAAAGGGCGGATATAAACAGTAAGGCACATAACAAGCAAGTAAACTAAGGGGAAAAAAAAAAAAACAACCATTGTCAGTAACCAATCAAAATATAATAAAAATCAAAAAAAAAAAAAAAAAAAAGATAATAAAATGATTGCAGCAAACCACTGATAAATAAGCAATTAATCAAAACATCTTTTCACAGAACTGATGGCAAAGATGAATGATCGCAGCAAAACACAAACTACACAAGCAAAACTGCTGGCTACCGACAATGAGAAAGTAGATGGAGGGTCTGGGGGGAGGGGGCAGGGGGCAGGGGGGAGGAACCAACACGCATACTGTATCAACGTGCACCATGTCCCACAATACCTTGCAACGACCTTCTGCAATGTCCGAAGATGTCTGAACCATTCAGAGGAGGGGAAAAATAAATAAATAAATAAAAGTATGTTTACAAGAGGAAATGATTCAAAAACTGCCCATTAAAATTTAGCAAAATCCAATGATGATTGAACCATTCAAGAAAAAAAAGAAAGAAATATATCAAAGTACTTTTACACAACTGATCTAAAAATAACCCACTAAAATTTTGCTATGTCCAAAGATGTCTGAACCATTCAGAAACTGAAAACAAAGAAAAACAAGAGAGGCAAGGCCTTCAAGACTCACTTGTGATAAATTAAGTCCCCTAGCATTAATTACAGAGTAATTTCCCTTTTTTACAATCTGCACCAAAACGTTTGCAAAATAAGTAAAAATTCCATGCTTAGCAAAAGAAGTTCCTGTTTGAACAAAAAATGATAATAATGACTCCTCTTGTTGTTGTGTCAGAATAAGAGGTCAAAGTGCCAAGTTTAGAGAATACAAAAAATACAAATATAATATAACAGTAAATGCAGTTTGCATATAATTAGGCTTCTTTTTTTATTTTTCTGTGCCCATCCCAGAGGTGCAATATTGTTTTAGACAAGATGACTGGAAAGAACTGAATTTTTCCTATTTTTATGCCTAATTTGGTGTCAACTGACAAAGTATTTGCTGAGAAAATGTCAATGTTAAAGTTTACCACGGACACACAGACATACAGACATGCGGACACACACACACACACAGACAACCGAACACCGGGTTAAAACATAGACTCACTTAGTTTACACAAGTGAGTCAATAATAAAGTACTAAAACAAGAGGAAAAGACTTTAAAAGCAGCCATTTTATACTAAATTTGACCTGATAAGTAAACATAAACACCAAACACCCATTTTTACAAACATCCAAAACTTGATATTTTTAGTATCAATTTCAATTTTCATTTAATAGATTTCCATTTTAAACTTCATTTTATGAACATCTAAAACTTGATTCATTACTTTTTTTTTTCTAAACTTGATTTTATAAATATCCATTTCAAACTCAATTTTACGAACATCTAAAACCTGATTTAAAATCATAACATCCATTTCAAACATATTTCTATCAAAACCTAAAACAAGATTTTACAAACATCTAAAACTTGATTTTATAAACCCCGAAGGGCAAAACATATTTTCCTAATACTTTCCCTGTCCATGGAAATGGCTGTCTTATTTTTCTCAGATTTTTCTAGACTTCCATGACTGCAAGAACGCTGCATTCTGTCAATTCTGTGGAGCATACAGGCTAATATGCTCTATTCTCTAAGTTCAACAGCCTAAAGACTCTAAAAAAAAATCTGTGAATGTTTCACATCACCAACGACATGCCTTTCCTGATGATATCTACAGAAAAAGTAAATGAAAGAAATGATGACTGCTGGACTTTCCAAATGAAGTCAAAAACAACAGGTGGTGTAAAATCAAAGGTACCTAAAGATGAACATAAACTTTATCTTCGTCTTAAAGATACCTTCGATTTTACACCACCTATTCTCGTCATTAACTACAGAAAAACAAATCAGAAAAGCCCGCAGCCAGACAGAAAAAGGGAACAATTCATGCCACGCCCACAACAACCCCCATCTCCACCTCCCTGAGTCACCTTCACCGGATGAAGATCGCCCACACTGATGAGTGTCCATGTGGCACTGGACCCCAGACCCCTGAACACATCCTCCAACACTGCCCAACCCATGAAGCTCTACGGCGTCAAACCTGGCCAGGGGGCACGGAGCTACAGGCGCAGCTTTGGGGAGACCGCCACGACCTGGAGAAGACCGTGGGCTACATCGTGGCGACGGGGGTGACCGTCTGACGCAGCCAAAACATCGAACGCAGAAGAAGAAGAAGAAGAACATACTGTATCTTCATCTTAAAGATACCTTCGATTTTACACCACCTATTCTCGTCACTGACTACAGAAAAACAAATCCGAAAAGCCCGCAGCCAGACAGAAAAAGGGAACAATTCATGCCACGCCCACAACAACCCCCACCTCCACCCCCCTTTCCCCCCCCCCCCTTCACTCACTTCGGAGGTGCGGCCGCTGTAGGAGGTGTAGGAACGCTCTGAACACACACTGGAGGTTTCGCTGGCCGCATCGTCGGAGTCGTACACGTCGAATCGCTTCCTGGTCGGTCGGGACTGGAAAGGAAAACAAACAAAAAAAAATTCTGCAGTTGACTCTTTTGAGCCTGATTCAATGAATGGCATTACAAGAAAACAAACAAGCAAAAAAAAAAAACCAAACAAAAAAGAAAACAAAAAATAAATAAATAACAAGAGAGGCAAGGCCTTCAAGACTCACTTGTGATAAATTAAGTCCCCTAGCATTAATTACAGAGTAATTTCCCTTTTTTTACTATCTGCACCAAAATGTTTGCAAAATAAATAAAAATTCCATGCTTAGCAAAAGAAGTTCCTGTTTGAACAAAAAATGATAATAATGACTCCTCTTGTTGTTGGGTCAGAATAAGAGGTCAAAGTGCCAAGTTTAGAGAATACAAAGAATATAAATATAACAGTAAATGCAGTTTGCATATAATTAGGCTTTTTAAAAAAAAATTGTTGTGCCCATCCCAGAGGTGCAATATTGTTTTAAACAAGATGACTGGAAAGAACTTAATTTTTCCTATTTTTATGCCAAATTTGGTGTCAACTGACAAAGTATTTGCAATGTCAATGTTAAAGTTTACTACGGACACACACACACACACACACACAGACAACCAAACACCGGGTTAAAACATAGACTCACTTTGTTTACACAAATGAGTCAAAAAGCCAGGACTCGAGTGCGTGCACATGTATTTGCATGCCTATCAGAGTGGATGTCTTCTGCATAATTTTGCCACACATATGTTGCCATGGGTTCCTTTTCAGTGCACCAAGAGCGTGCTGTGCATGGGACCTCGGCATATTGACTCATCTTAATGACATGATGCTCAGTCCGATTTTCCACCAGTCAAACTTGGAAGAAAGGGTGAAAACAGAGTGTAATCAAACGATGTAAAATATATGAATTCTGAGACGAAAACATCCCTGTAAGCAAACAACAAACAACAAACATGCATGAAATCAACATTTCAAATGCATAAAGGGCTGGCAAAGACAGAGAAAGAAGATAATGTTACTTATATAACGTTACTTGTCTGAAAAATGGTGGCCATCGTGAATGGCTGAAGCCAGAAAGGGCATTCATTTCATTGGCTAGCAGGCAGCGAATTAATAGTGAGACATCTTATCACGAAGTTGCTGCGAAATTTTGACCAAGAGGAGCAAACAGATAGGCCTGGTTTGCATCAGTTCTGACATGGTACAGTATAAGACACCCGAACAGGATCTGATCCTTGACCGTCATGGACACTTAATCGGCAGATAAGCCTCTTAAACACTGCGGCAAAGACGCTAAGAAGCGTGCTGTGGTCAACGCACCAGTGACGACAACATCACACCTCACTCACCAGGGCGTCGTGCAGGGCGTCCTCCACATCAGAGCCGTGACGCAGCACTCGCTGGGACATCAGCCCCGGCCCCGTGTGGGACTTGCTGCCACTCAGCCGCCTTTCCCGGCCTGAAACACCAAGGACGCAACAGGCCCAGGGGTTAAACTGATGCCTTGGGTTTTCTCAAGGCTGGGATTGATTGTTGGTGGTTAAGGCCTTTTACTTTCACAAGGGTGGGATTGATTGCTGGTGGTTAAGGCCTTGTACTTTCATAAGGATGGGATTGATTGTTGGTGGTTAAGGCCTTGTACTTTCACAAGGGTGGGATTGATTGCTGGTGGTTAAGGCCTTGGACTTTCACATGGGTGGGATTGACTGTTGGTGGTTAAGGCCTTGGACTTTAACATGGGTGGGACTGACTGTTGGTGGTTAAGGCCTTGGACTTTCACAAGGGTGGGATTGATTGTTGGTGGTTAAGGCCTTGGACTTTCACAAGGGTGGGATTGATTGTTGGTGGTTAAGGCCTTGGACTTTCACAAGGGTGGGATTGATTGTTAGTGGTTAAGACCTTGGACTTTCATGTGGATGGGATTGACTGTTAGTGGTTAAGACCTTGGACTTTCATGTGGATGGGATTAATTGTTAGTGGTTAAGACCTTGGACTTTCAAGTGGATGGGATTAACTGTTAGTGGTTAAGACCTTGGACTTTCATGTGGATGGGATTAACTGTTAGTGGTTAAGACCTTGGACTTTCATGATGGGATTGACTGTTAGTGGTTAAGACCTTGGAATTTCATGTGAATGGGATTGACTGTTAGTGCTAAAGGCCTTGGACTTTCACATGGATGGGATTGACTGTTAGTGGTTAAGGCCTTGGACTTTCACATGGGTGGGATTGACTGTTAGTGGTTAAGGCCTTGGACTTTCACATGGGCGGGACTGACTGTTAATGGTTGATAAAGTGGACTTTCACATGGGTGGGATTGACTGTTAGTGGTTAAGGCCTTGGACTTTCACATGGGTGGGATTGACTGTTAGTGGTTAAGGCACTGGACTTTCACATGGATGGGATTGACTGTTAGTGGTTAAGGCCTTGGACTTTCACATGGGCGGGACTGACTGTTAATGGTTGATAAAGTGGACTTTCACATGGATGGGATTGATTGTTAATGGTTAATAAAGTGGACTTTCACATGGATGGGATTGATTGTTAATGGTTGATAAAGTGGACTTTCACATGGACGGGATTGATTGTTAATGGTTGATAAAGTGGACTTTCACATGGACGGGATTGATTGTTAATGGTTGATAAAGTGGACTTTCACATGGGTGGGACCGGAGATTAGAAAAGAGAGATAAACCACTTGCGGCAGGCCCCTTCTTACTGTCTATAACAGTGCTGAAGCCGTTTTGGGGCACACACGCAGTGCGGAAGGGTGGGGGTAAATCACCCTCTCCTTCCCCACCTGAAGGAAACTGGTCGGTTCTGACGGTTCAGCTGCAGTAAAGCGAAAGTTAAGTTATGCCTGGAATTTCCCACGTGTAGTAAGATTCGCTGTATACAATGAAAACTGATTCATTTTTGCTTGGTTTTTAGCACGTTTGCATCTGCTTGAATGTAGATAATATAAAAAGAAAATAAAGCAGCTCCCCCCACCACCAACTCCCCCCCCCCCCCACCCCGCCCACCAGCACAATGTTGCACATGAGTGAGACAGTTATAAATTATTGAACTGCGTTTTCGTAACGCTACTTTTTCTTCACACTTTCTGGTTTACATCACCATTTCTTAAAAAAAAAAATATATATATATATATATATATCAAAACATAAAACACATATGCAGCTCTGTCTCTCTTCTAACATTTGTCTATACATACATACATGCATACATGAATACATACATACATAATTTCATATAGATCAATCAGTACGTAAATCTAAATCTATCTATATCATATATATAATTCATATATATACGAACGATACCTGGCGCAACAGATTTGCTCTTAATGCTATTTGCTGATGATGTTGTTCTCTTGTCTGACACACCCATAGGGTTACAAAATCAATTAAATGCCCTTAAGCAAGAAACAGACAGACTACAACAAACAGTGAATCTCGATAAGACCAATATTATAGTTTTCCGCAATGGAGGTCATCTTTCGACTCGTGAAAAATGGTGCTGTGGTGATAGGGAAATAAAAGTAACCAATACATATAAATATTCAGGAATGTTATTCACAACAAAATTGAGTTTGACATCTGCGTGGGATGAAGCAAACAGAAAAGGGAAAAAAGGTGTAATCCAAATTATAAAATCACTCAGGAGACTGCGTTCGACTGACGCTTTCCTTTAGTTTGGGCGGGGCAAAGGCAGCTCATGAATAATGAATGCGTGTCGCGGCGCAGGCTGCCTGGCTTCAGCAATTTCTGCAAGTGGTTTATCTCTCTTTTCTAATCTCCGGTGGGACTGACTGTTAATGGTTGATAAAGTGGACTTTCATGTGGATGGGAATGACTGTTTGTGGTTGATATAGTGGACTTTCATATTAACCCCTAGGCTGCCTATATGACGAGATAACTCATCATGGAAAGCATGTACGCTTCGCTGCCATAATGACGAGATCAAAATATTCTGACTTTTACCTACTTTGCATTCAGTTCGTTGACAAAAATGCTGGTAGCTTTAGCTTGGGGAATCTTTCTAGATTCTATTCATAGCTAGAAACACCATCTGCGTCATAAGGCAGTCCTTTATTTGAACGTTTTGGTTGGGTTACTGGCCGCAGTCTTTGCCTGGCTCCTCTCCTCGCTCGCTCAACAAAATGTCGGACTGACTCCGTGCTCAAGACATGTGATTGTGGCGAACTAAATCAGCCAAGATTACTTTCTTTAGCTGATGCTCAGAAAGAATTGAAGCATACATTCGAAGGAGAAGACAGTGGTGAACATTTATAGGACGATTTGATAGAAAATAAAGGGAGCAATCAAGAGAGTGGCCAAGATACAACTGTCAGTGAGCGATGCCGGCTGTTCAGCTCTAGCGGACGACAGAAGTCACCAAATTTTTAGCAGGCCATGGTGTGGGCTATTTTCTTGGCACTCAGCCAACGCGGTCTGATGAGAACTGGATAAAGTGACCGTGTGAGAGGGGTGAAGAGGGGGTGGAGACTGAGGGGGCGTGGCCTCACATCCATATTATCACTTGCAAAAGTCAATTCATTATGTATCTATTTCTTTTTCAGTTGTTTTTTTTTTATATTGTGGTTGTTCTAGTATGATTTTGTGTGTGCAGACATCCATTTGTCCAGAAAATATGATATTTTAGTGCAAATTACCTGACTAATGTTTGTAATGAACAAGTTGAAAATGTGACAAAAAACAAAACACTGATTTCAAAACAACAGCATGTCACTAAAAATATATAAAATGGGAAAACATCATGTCTTTTGTATTCTTTATTCATTTCCCTTTCAGAAAATATATACTTGTATGGGTCTTTCTCCAATAACAAAGAGCACAGAATTCATTGAAAATTTATACCCGTTTTTTGTGAAAAAACCCTGGCAAATAGATTTCACTTAAATCTTATTTTCCTGGCAGCGAAAGGGTTAATGGGACTGACTAATAGTGGTTGATAAAGTGGGACTTTCACATGGGTGGGACTGTTAGTGGTTGATAAAGTGGACTTCAAATGGATGAAATTGACCGGTATTGGTTGATAAAGTGGATATTCACATGGGTGGAACTGACAGTTAATGGTTAATAAAGTGGACGTTCACCTGGGTGGGAGTGACTGATAATGGATGATAAAGCAGACTTACCAAGGATGAGGCTGACTGACAATGGTTGATAAAAAGGACTTTCAAATGATGGGATTGACTATTAACGGTTAAATAGTGGACTTTTCACATGGATGGGATGGACTGTTAGTGGTTGATAAAGTTGACTTTCAAGTGAATAGGATTGACTGTTAGTAGATGATAAAGCCTTAGACTTTCAAATGTGTGGGATTGACTGTTAGTGGTCAATAAAGTTGATTTTCAAATGGATAGGACTGACCATTAGTGGTGGTTGATAAAGTTTTAGCCTTGGACTTTCAAATGTGTGGGAGTGGCTGATGTCTTAATACCAAAAGAAAGCAAAATAAAGGAGGGGAAAAATCTTGATGCAATACTTTTCACTGCAAAATGATGATTTTTGTTGTTGTTTTGTTTTTGTTTTGCTGTACTTAAATCAGGTACTTACTGCTGCTACTACTACTACTATCAACAATACGTCTTTATCGTCCAGTTTAACCCCTTTAGTGTTGAGAAAAACAAACAAAAAACCCCCCAAACAAACAAAAACAGTAGAAAGTTTCAAGTCACAAATCAATATCCAGAACAATCAGGTAAAAAATTTTTTTTTAAAAAAAAAAATAAAAAAAACCCGGAGAAACTGGTCGAAGAGCTACACCACTCCAGATCCCCAAAGAGAATTTTCAGCCCTCCAGAGTTAGACCCCTTCTTGTGATAATACCATCAGTAAGCCATCTTCGTTCCTGCAATCTGTGCTCCAAATAAGTTTGTTTTTTTGTTTGTTTGGTTGGTTGGTTGTTTTGTTTTTTTTATCTAAAATTTTTAAAAATGGAAGTGACATATTGAATGACCGTTTATTTTATTTTATTTATTTATTTTTTTTGTAGCTGATTGGTTGGTTGGTTTGGTTTTTTGGCAAAGTCTGCCACCGCTGCTGCAATTCTAACAAAAACTAAATCAACAACAACAAAAAAAAGAAGATAAAAAAAAAAAATTTTTTAAAAATCACTGAAGAGAACCACGCACCCACTGTACCGTAGCCGGTGTGTCTGTTGGGACTGGCCTCTCGACTCGCTCCCTGAGATCGTGGGATGCCCGACTTGCGCTTGCCCTTGGGGGTCATGGGGTCACGGCCCGAATGCGTGTGGGTCAGGTAGCTCCCTCTGGAGGACGGCGATGTCGACCGGCTGCCGGCTGTACACAAGAATCATTATCATTATTTTATTATTATTATTATTATTGCACTCAGTTCATAATTGAGGTAAATGGACATATTGTAACAAAACACAACAACAGAATAAATGAAATTAATACGACACACATGGAAAATACAGGAATAAGGCTGTTGGGCGACATATACTGTTCATGTGATATCACTGTTCACTTGTGTTTTTTTTTCAATCAATTCTTTTTTCATTTAGCAACTGATATAAATGAATGTATTGTAACAAAAAACTTGACAACAGAATAATCAATGAAAGTAACATGACACACAATGGGAAATGAAGGAATAAGGTTGCTGAGAACAGAAACTGTTCACATGACACTATGTTAGCATAATACACTGATACTTTTCAGCCTATTTTCTTTTCTTGTTTCTTTTTTTTTCTTCTGTGCTTGAAACAATCTTACCTTGTAATGCAGCATAGTCGGACACTTAAATGGACTAAGTAGGTTGTTGTTGTTTTTTAAATAGTTCAAAAAGAACTTTAATTCATATTTTTTTTCTCAAGCCATTCATTATGAGACAGTGTACGCTTTCAATTCAAATATTAATTATTGTTCTTGTCAAAACATTATCATAATATGCATTCTCCATTATCCTTTCTCCTTATTTTTTATCTCATTGGGTAATTTCTGTAGACAGGCCCTCTTTAGATACACAAACAGATATTTATACACAGAGAGGAAAAAGTGATGGCATGCTCTCCTTGGTGTAAGCTATCTGAACTTTCTAACAGAGAAATATGTTGTGTTTCAAAGAAGTTATAAAATACAATAAAAGTTATATCATTCAAGTCCTTGTAATTCATTATGTAAAGTACTCAATCCAATCGTCAATAAGAGCTGAGACAAATAATAAAGAGGATTTACAATCAAGTAGCAACAGAAACATTTGAGAGAGAGAGAGAGAGAGAGAGAGAGAGAGACAGAGAGACAGAGAGACAGAGACAGAGACAGAGAATCAAAGTACATCAGTTATCACCTACGACAGAAAAAAAAAAAAAAAAAAAAAATCCATCTACCATCAACAACAAAATACATCATCGTCATCAACATCCATTACATGACGAGCGCAAGCATCATTATCTACTGAATACTGAATGATGTATTATACCAACCAAACGTGAAATACATTTCAATACAACACTGGGAGTCAAGGCAAGACAGCAGACTGCACTACAACCACAAAGAACACCATGCTACAGATTATGGGGTCACAAAGCAGCAGTTTACACACAAGGTGCACACACACACACACACACACACACACACACAAACTACTAGTCAACCACAGCAAAAGCCATCCATAATATAACTGCTTCAAAAGCTGATATAATTCTGGCCTCTACAGTAATGACTATATAATCATCAGCGTCAAAGTGATCTATATGTAGGCTCCACTATTCTTGCAAGGCACAAAAAACATATGAATGCACACACATATATATGCATTTGAATTGCAATCATTTTCCGCCTGACCCCTCCCCCCTTCCCCAAAAAAGAGATGAGAAAAACAAGTTCAGTTCTCTAGCCTGAGCCTTTATATATATATATATATATATATATATATATATATATATATATATATATAAAGAACAAAATAAAAATCAACTGGCTAAACATTTCACCCTCAAAACTATAGACATAAGTGATATCACAAAACAAAACAAAACAAAAAAAACCCTGTAAAATTAAGAATCCACATTCTTTTCCTTCTTTTTCATCTTAATGGTAGACATGAACACTTTTGAAACTGGATTTGGAACTGAACATATCCCCATAACACAACAGCAGCAAAGTTGTCCTTAGGACGGAAAGTACATGCATCCACTTCCACCATCATTACAAACCAAAAAAAGAAAAGAAAAAGAAAAAGAAAGGAAAAAAAAAAAAGAGTGCCAGATAATGACACCAACACACAGTGGACATGCCAGGCTGCGCATCCTCAAATATACAGGACTCAAAATCATCACATTTCCATAACATTGACACTATAGTCCATGCACAAACTGAGCAAAACGTTGGTAAACACCAAACTTTTATCATCCGTTTGGCCAAACTGTGAATGTGATGCCAGTTCTAAGATCAACCAATATTGGTGTGAGACTATGGGCCAAAATGGGGCTGATTCTGAGAAACAGTTGCTCTCCCCCCCCCCCCCCCCCCCCCCCCATCGCATAAGTAATGCTGCATTTAAATGTCATTATTCCATTGGGGGTGGAAGTGGGTGTAGGGAAGTGGGGGGGGTACAGGGGGGATGAATCAACTTCATGGGAATAACATCTTCTGTACAAAGTTCACAGATTTCAAAAACAGTGAAGCTGTGCACAGAGCAAAATGATGTCCACTGACGCTACGTTTCACCAACTGAAACTATCCACAGTGCTGACAAAACATAGAGAGAAAAAAAAGAGAAAAAAAAGAGGGGAAGACAATATGAAGGAATACAACAGGAAAGGAGGGGACAGAAGTCACTGAATCAGCTGGGTTTTATCTACACAAGACACAACCAGGCTTCAGTTTCAGATCACTCACACCTTGCTGGGTATACAACAGTCACCAGATAACTAGTCATAAAAATTAATGGAAAATATTTTTAAAAGTCTACGACATCCACAAGCAACTGGTACAAAAAAAAAAAAAAGTACTTTGATATCTGAATATATAACCATGTTATTAAAATAACATTTAATTACATAAAAAAAGCCTTTCTTTAATGATGTGCTGTGATCATGCTGTTAGGAGAGACGACACATAATGTCCCTTGGGACTTGTTAATTATAGGGCATTACACATCAACAGGCTCATGACAGACACTTAAAACACATCTATCATACAATACACATATCAAGACACACACCCCCCCCCCCCAAAAAAAAAAAAATAAATAAAAAAACAACATCACCACAAGATGCTCCATGTCACAGACACATGCCACAAGTAGTGTTGTTGCAAACGCACTAAAAAATAAGACAATCTCATGATGAGAGCATAACCAACAAGGCCAATTCCCGGTCAAAATGCATCACTTGTTTGGTGGTGCCTGACAGTGACAGAAAAGCAAGCATCACTGTGAGAGATTCGGACAGAAAGAGCCAGGTGGCACTGAAAGAAGAGACACAGACTGGAAGATTCACTGTAACATCAAATGGTCAGAAGAAGAAAAAAAAAAAAAAGTTTTAAAAAAGGAGAGACTGGGGCTAGTATTAACCAGGAACTTTGTCATGCTTGAACCGGTTGCAGCATTTGCATGTCTGATGATGCACAATCTGTGTCACGTAATGTTGCGGTGGAGCGCTTATTTGAAAACATTTTCTTTCATGATAAAACGTTGAATAGTTGGGGTTTTTTTTTTTTAAAGGCAGAGGGAAGGGCATCCTTAAATGTTTTCCTTTATGATAAAGCTCATCAACAGAACCTTGTGTCAAGCTTTGAACACATAGAAGTGTTTGCGTGAACAAAAATCTGCATCACATGATGTCTTGGTGAGCTTCTTTGGTACACTTTGTGGAAAACAGTTTCTGGATTTAAATTTAAAACATCTTCGTTTGTACTGGTGCCACTTCAATATCCTGATCCAAAAAAATACAGCACGACATCAGCCAGTAACTCACTGACCTGGAAAGACACTGAAGCAAAAGCTGGAAGGAAGGAAGGAAGGAAGGAGAAAAGGAAGGAGGTTAAAAAAAAGAATAAAAAAAAAGTGAAAGGCATTTCAATGAAGGCTAGATAGTTTAAAAAAAAAATATATATATATATATATATATATATAAAAAGAGAGAGAGAGAGAGATGTGAAACAAGCATGCCGCTGTTGAAACCTGGAGTCATTCTGCCAAAGCTGCGGGTACCTGTGAAGGTCAGGAACACACAGCAAGGTAACAAAGAGTTATACCAACACTAGGCGTGTACCTAACCAGCTGGCCCTTCTGTACAGATAAAAAAAACTTAACCCCTTTACTGCTGTTGACGAGTATCCTCATCAGTGAAGGGCTGCCACCTCACTGTGTGTGTGTGTGTGTGTGAGAGAGAGAGAGAGAGCGAGAGAGAGGGGGGGGTGGTGGTGGAGTTTTTTGGGGGAATTTCCTTATAAACCAGTGGACTGAAAAACTGGCACAGCTCTCATTAAAAGAATATTTCATATTCCAATATATTATATAACACAAAAGCAAACAAACTGAATAGGTCTGGGGGGAAAAAAAAGACACCAAAAATTACTAAGAGAAATGCCCACAATTCTCTTTTATCAACATTTTTCACATAACGCAGGATGCCTTCAAAATAACTTTAATACAATTTCTAAACAAGCTTAAAGAAAAAAAAAATCACTGCCCTGTTTACACACCATTCATGCCACAAAATGCCCAAATTTTCAAATTCTGCTTCAAGCACGGTCTACATACATGCAGTTCAATGCAAAACAATGCCCCTTATAAATTTGTACCCCCACAATATTTGGACCCCCATGTCAAAATTCTGAGAGACTTTTAAAATTTTCTTTTTTTTTTTTTTCCCAATATTTCAAATGAAATCTGAGGGCAAGCGGTACCCAAAGAAAATAATCTTAAGGTGAATGTATTATGGTCTGTTAAAAAAAAGAAAAAGAAAAAAAGAAAATGATATATATATATATCATCGCTTTGCCCACTGTGTAAAATAACTGACGGTCAAAACTTTGAAATTATCATTTCATGCCTCAGTTGTAAACCCCTCTTTTTGATAAGGAACACTGCAAAAAAAAAACAACAAACAAACAAACAAACAAAAAACACAACAGCAGCACACTGTCATATGAATTCACTTAGGCACTTCCCAGAAATTCATTCCAAAAGTGGATTTCACACTATTCAGATTCTTCATACATAGGTGTCAAAAGACCAAGGATTCATGACAGATGAAAGAATAAAAGATAAAAATAAACTGTTAAAAAAATAATAATGCACTAGTTATTTTCTTTTCTTTCTTTTTTCTTTTTCTTTTTTTATTAAATATATCATACTTACTGCAATCACTCAAATCAAAATTTAATAAAATCATGTACGTTATCTTCAATCAAAAAAACCCAAACAAACCCAAAAACAAAAAAAAAACAAAAAAAAACCCACCTTACATACTTACTGTATATCATATTAAAAAAAATAAATCAAGATACTGATGAATTATCCTTTCTTCATTTTCTAATATTTTCATCTTATGATACTTACTGCACATGCATTGAAGAACAATGACCAGTGCAAAAGAAACACCTCCACCAACAATACCACGTACACCCCCCATTCCCCCAAATCCCCCTCCAAAGTAGCAGTCGTGACAGACATACACACAAGGAACCCCCCCCCCCCCCACCCCACCACACACACACACACCCTCCCCCCAAAACTGAAGTTAGCAGTGACATACAAGAGGCCCACCTCATCCCCCCACCCCTTCAAAAAAAAAAAAAAAAAAAAAAAAAGTTAGCAGTGACAGGTCTACATACTATACATGCAGGCAAAGAGGCACCCCCACCAGAACTAGAAGTTAGCAGTAACGGACACACATACATGCAAGCTGACAATGGCCTCCCACCTCACCCGGAAATTAAAAAAAAAAAAAAAAAAAAAATTAGCAGTGACGGACAGACATGCATGCAAGGAGGGAGGGAGGGAGGGAGTAGAAGGGCAGACAGGGAGGTTGGGGGGAATGGGGAGGGTGGGGGGGGGAGGGGAATATGCACCATCCTGAGTGATGGACATACATGCATTCAGAGAGAGAGAGAGGAAGTGGAAAAAGTGGCAGGGAGGGTGTGTGGGGGGGTCGGGGGGTGGGGGGGTGGGGGGGAAGAGAAAGGGGAATATGCACCATCCTGCTATCAGCCATGGACATACATGCATTCAAAGAGAGAGGAAGTGGAAAAAGTGGCAGGGGGAGGGAAGAAAGGGGATACACACCATCCTGCTATCAGCCATGGACATACATGCATCCAAGAAGAGAGAGAGAATGGAAAAAGTGGCAGGGGAGGTGGGGGGAATACACACCATCCTGCTATCAGCCATGGACATACATGCATCCAAGAAGAGAGAGAGAATGGAAAAAGTGGGGGTGGGGAATATACACCATCCTGCTATCAGTAATGGACTTACATGCATGCAAGAAGAGAGGGAGTGGAAAAAGTGCCAGGGGGTAGGGGGAAGAAAGGGGAATATACACCATCCTGCTATCAGCCATAGACATTCAGCCACGCAAGGAGAGAGAGAGAATGGAAAAAGTGGCGGGGGTGGGGGGGGGGGGGGGGGAGAGAGAAAGGGGAATATACACCATCCTGCTATCAGCCATGGACATACAGGCACGCAAGGAGAGGGAGTGGAGAAAGTGCCAGGGGTAGGGGGGAAGAAAGGGGAATATGCACCATCCTGCTAACAGTGATGGACATACAGGCACCCAAGGAGAGAGAGAGAGAATGGAAAAAGTGACGGGGGGGGGGGGGGGGGGAGGGGGGGAATATACACCATCCTGCTATCAGTAATGGACTTACATGCATGCAAGAACAGAGGGAGTGGAAAAAGTGTCAGGGGTAGGGGAGAAGAAAGGGGAATATACACCATCCTGCTATCAGCCATGGACATACATGCACGCAAGGAGAGAGAGGGGGTGGAAAAAGTGCCAGGGGTAATGGGGAGAAAGGGGAATATACACCATCCTGCTATCAGTGATGGACATACATGCACGCAAGGAGAGAGAGAGGGAGTGGAAAAAGTGCCAGGGGGTAGGAGGGAAGAAAGGGGAATACACACCATCCTGCTATCAGTGATGGACATTACATGCATTCAAGAAGAGAGGGAGTGGAAAAAGTGGCTGGGGGAATGGGGGTAAAGGGGAATATACACCATCCTGCTATCAGTGATGGGCATTACATGCATGCAAGAAGAGAGAGGGGGTGGAAAAAGTGCCAGGAGTAATGGGGAGAAAGGGGAATATACACCCTCCTGCTATCAGTGATGGACATACATGCACGCAAGGAGAGAGAGGGAGTGGAAAAAGTGCCAGGGGGTAGGAGGGCAGAAAGGGGAATATACACCATCCTGCTATCAGTGATGGACATACATGCACGCAAGGAGAGAGAGAGGGAGTGGAAAAAGTGCCAGGGGGGAGGAGGGAAGAAAGGGGAATATACACCATCCTGCTATCAGTGATGGACATACATGCACGCAAGGAGAGAGAGAGGGAGTGGAAAAAGTGCCAGGGGGGAGGAGGGAAGAAAGGGGAATATACACCATCCTGCTAACAGTGAAGACAGACATGCACGCAAAGATGAAGAAGAGAAGAACAGGGTGTTAAAGTATGGAGACTACATACACACCATCCTGAAATCCTATAAAAAAAAAATTAAAAAAAAATAAAAGAAGATGCAGGCAAGAAAGAGAAAGAAACAAGGCCATACACAGGCAATTACAAAAACAAAAAACAAAAAAGACAACATAAAATGAGGGGGTGAACGAAGGGAGGAAGGGAGGGAGGGAGGGAGGGAGGGCAGCCCCGTGGACCAACCAAGGGGCAGTGTACTCACGCTGGGACTGGGACACGCCTATCCGAGAGCGGGTGCGGCCACTCCGCTCAGGGGGGGTAACCAGACTAGACACCGCCCTACTACTGCCCACGCTGCTGGTTTTCTGCCGCGCTGCAAACACAACTCGCTGTCACCATCCGGCAACCCCGCCGCAAAGCCAAAAAAATGGCAAAAAATAAAATAAAATAAGAAGGAAAAAGAAAGAAAAGCGAAAGAAAGAGAGAAGAAGAAAAAAAAAAAGGAAAGCCCCATCCACCGCCTTAGCAGTGTTGTAAAAGAAACGAAGGGGAAAAATGGCCAGGTAGAAATTGGAGATTATGGAAAATCAAACTTACTCAAAACAAAGGCCACATAGAAATGGAAACTGTGGAAAATTAAACTTATCAACAAAAAAAAAATGGGGTGGAGGGGAGGGGGGGGGGGACACAACACTGGCTTCAATTTATGATTTCCTTTTCTGCACGTCATGGAAAAGCAAACAGCTGTGTGCTTTTGAACAGACAGGTCCTGTTTCCTCCAGAGCACAGCTGACAGGAAGATTTATCTATCTCATTCTGTCACAAATGTCCCCTGCTGTATTTCTGCTTATTCAGTTCACTGAACTACATACTATAAATACAGACTGTTGTTATTATTATTATTATTATTATTACCATCATTATTATTATTATTTCAAAACCATTTACTAAACTCAACATAATAAAATACTGCTGTTATCATTATTACCACTATTATTATTATTATTTCTAAATCATAAAAAAAAGACAGCCATTATCAGAATAATTCTCACTGAGAGAATGAAAGACAGCGAGAAGAGAGAAGGCGGGAGAAAAAAAAAAAAAGAGGGCGATGGGGGAGAGGAAGGAAGGGGAAAAGAGAGAAAGAGAGACTGAAGGGGGGGGGGGGGGGGGGGGGGGGCAACTGTATGTGTATCAATTCTGGAATGTGTGTGTGTGTGTGTGTGTGTGTGTGTGTGTGTGTGTGTGTGTGTGTGTGTGAGTGCATGTTTATCAATATGAGATTTTATTTTATTTTATTTTATTTTATTTTATTTTTTTTTTTTAATACACATCCATTCACATCTGCACACACACACACACACACACACACACACACACACACACACACACACACACTCCTTTCACATGTGCATATGTGTACAAATACCCAACACACCCAAACTAGTAGTACAACTGACCCTAACAAAACGTAAAATCATCAAATACAATTCTATCCATTAATCTAAATGGCCACGATCAACGACCGTAACTGTACCAACTTCTTATCTGGAAAGCATACTTGGCTCAGTAACCACCCAAATGAGTCAGCTGAGGTCCACATTTAGCTGACCTGATAAAGCAATGTGTAACAAACAGCGACAAGCAGATAATTAGTGTGGACACACCTTGTCCTTTGAGATATATAAACACAGATAACCTGGGTATAGGCGTGTCCTGAAGGATAAAACACAGATAACTACAGAGATAAAAAGGCTTCGTTCAACAGCTTGTTTCCAAATGGCTCGTTCTGTGTGATAAATATTAAATGTATTGATAATGCACAAACACACAATTTGCACAATGATGAAACAAAAGCATAATTTGCAGACACAAACACCTGCAAGTACACATTAAAGATATGTATATCATTAAACCTAGTTTGCATCAGTTTGACATGCTACAATATATGACACCAAAAAATAATTTTTACGCCCACTCTCTCTCTCTGTCACAGACACACACACAGACATACACACAAACACACACGCACACACACTCACCGAGGCATGTGCACTCAGAGGAATTATTCAAGTGCGTGACATACACACAAACATGCACACACACACACACACATTGTACAAGAGGCATGAACAAATAAATAATGCATGCACATGTGCTCGACGCACACCCACACACGTATACACACACACACACATACACACAAAGTCACGGACATCAAAACAAGTTTTCAACATCAACACATTGGAAAAAAAAAAAAAAAAAAAAAAAAAGATATGACTTTAACAAGAACACTACCTTATTCAAACTTAATATCTTGTTCATGATGTGTGTGTGTGTGTCACTGCCTGTTTGAACGTTTTAAGTACGGCGCCAAAGCAGTCCATTACACAACACTGCAAGCATGCAGCGAAAAACAAACAAACACATCTTTCTCTCCATCAAAATCTTTCTTTAACCACTTAATACCCCCCCTCCTTCCAACCCCTCCCCTCAAACTGTGTGTCACAGGGTGAGAGAGTGTTTGCCTAACGTGCTGGCGAGCCAGTGTGGCAGCGTGAGCGCGAATGAATTAGCCAGGAAGCTGCTGTGCGGGGCGTTCTCGGATACTCAGAGAACTCTGTGACCGAAATAAGATGGGGGAAATTGATATAAGACGGAGGAACAGTAACTGTAACAAGCAGTTACTGAGCAACAAACTCTCTCTCTCTCTCTCTGTCTCTCCACTGTCACTGTCGCTATATGTCTGTTGTCAGCCTCCCCTACCTTCTTTACTCTTCCCCTTGTCCATTCTTCCTTCCGCTCTCCACCACGCCCCTACCCTATTGTCCTCGTTGTTATTCATCTATCGCGACATTGTATTGTACATAAGTTCTATGTTTATGTTTGCACATGCTTATGCAATTTTGACGTTGGTGTTGTGAATTGACTCTCGCTTTTGTTGTTGTTGTTGTTGTTGTTTTGTTGTTGTTGTTGCTTTGTTGCTTTTTTTTTTCTTCCAATTATTATTTATGCCCAGAGGGTTGGATGTAAACAAGTACTTTGTGCTTACTCCTTTACCCTCGTAAAATAACATTTCGTTCGTTCGTTCGTTCTCAATCTCTCTTCACCGTCTGGTGTCTCATGTGTTTCTGAATTACATGACCTTTCTGAGTTCCTCTCTATCTGTCTGGTTGTCCTGTATCAGATGGCTTGAGACAAATATATATATTCCACTGAGATACTATAGCAGACCAAGTAATTTCCGGTTCGTATTACTTCTGTCTTCTACAAATGATAACGGTGGGTTTTTTTTCGAATCTTGCCATGCTTATCTATAAGTCATTAAAACGACGGAGTTTCATGACTGGCAAAACAGAATAGAGCTTTGAGCATACATGTTGTAAAATTACATTCTTTTGTAAATCTATTCTTACAAAATATGTAATCACCCCTTCAAACGGGGCCGTGGCCTTATTGACTAAACTTTCGTTTCGTTTCTCTGTCTGTCTGTCTGTCTGTCTGCGCTGTCTTTCTGTGAGGTTTCTGAGCAAAACAATTCTCTGCCTTCTGGTGTCTCGTGTGTGTTTCTGAATTACATGCCCTTTCTCTCCGTCTCTTTGATGTGTTTCTGAACAGCAAAAAAAAAAAAAAAAAAAAAAAAAAAAAAAAATCTGTTCCTTGATCTCTGTCTCTTTCTCCCTCCCTTCCTCTGTATCATGTGTTTCTGAACGAGACCTCTCTCTCTCTCTGTCTGTCTGTTGTCTGATGTGTTTTACTGAACAGCAAAATAATTCTTTTTTTTTGCTTTTTCATCTTTGTGGGCTCCTCTGTTACTAAACAAAAAGGTCTCTCTCTCTCTCTCTCTCTCTCTCTACCCCTCTCCCTCCCTCTCATGTGTAATTAGATAACTCTAAAATATCTCTCTTGTTCATTGTGCATGTGTTACAATGTGTGTGTGTGTGTGTATGTGTGCGTAGTTTGCTAAGAATGTTTTGGAATGCATATCTAACTTTGATGCAATAACATGTTATGTATAATATCAAGTGTTTTGTAAAGCCCCCAGAGCAGTTTTCTGGACAGAGCGCTATAAAACAATCCATTATCATTAACAGTACTAGTAGTAGTAGTGGCGGTAAATGTAGAAGTAGTTGCACTAGTAGTGGTAGCATCAGTAGCAGAAGTAGCAGTAGTAAGCAGTAGCAGTACGCTGTGGTCTGTGCTGAACAAATTTGTTTTGATTTTCTGGTTGAGATACTCAGCTGCCATTACAGAATGTACGTGGGGGGTGTGGGTTCCAATCCCGCTCTCGCCCTTTCTCCCGAGTTTGACAGGAAAATCAAACTGAGCGTCTAGTCTTTCAGACCAGACGATAAAACCGGGTGCCCCGTGTGCAGCATGTACTTGGCGCCCTGAAAAAGAACCCATGGCAACGAGAGTGTTGTCCTCTGGGGAGAATTCTGCCAGAAGGAATCCACTCTGATAGGTACACAAATGCATAAGCATGCACTCAAGCCCTGACTATGCACGTTGGGTTATGCTGCTGGTCTTTGTATTTCTTTTTATCACAACAGATTTCTCTGTGTAAAATTCGGGCTGCTCTCCCCCAGGGAGAGCGTGTCGCTACACTACAGCACCACCCAATTTTTTTTTTTGTATTTTTTCCTGCATGCAGTTTTATTTGTTTTTCCGATCGCAGTGGGTTTTTCAACAGAATTTTGCCAGGAACAACCCTTTCGTTGCCGTGGGTTCTTTAACATGCGCTAAGTGCATGCTGCACACGGGACCTCAGTTTATCATCTCATCCGAATGACTAGCGTCCAGACCACCACTCAAGGTCTAGTGGATGGGGAGAAAATATCGGCGGCTGAGCCACGATTCGAACCAGCATGCTCAGATTCTCTCTCGCTTCCTAGGCGGACGCGTTACCTCTAGGCCATCACTCCACTGAGCAGATGTGGTGCAGCGCAGATGAATTTGTCTGATAGTAGTGACGCCTCCTCGAGCAGCTCAAACTGGAACTCTCTCTCCCCCCCCCCCCCCCCCCCACCCCCAAACCCTCCCCCCCCAGCCCTGTCCCCTCAGACACTCTCTCAGGCCTTGTCACCCAGTCGCCAGACCCGGAGTTTCACGCCCCAGTAACCCCTTCAAGTCAGCGGCGGCCTAACTGGTTCTGCCATGTGTTTACGCAGCTTACCGCTCTTAGCCTCTCATTACCAGCTCACGCCGCTGACTCAGGGGGCTTAACTGCCAATCACTGGCGCTCCAACTTGTGTAATCAGGCAGGGTGGGGATAATCAGGCAAAAGGGGTTTGGTGGACGTGCCGCCGTCAATTATCTGAGCTGAGAGAGTTAATCCTGTTTTAGGGATCTGGGGGGCCTTCCTTCTTCCACTGCCACTTGGGGTGGTGTGGGGGTGTGGGTGGGAGGTGGGGGGGAAGTGCTGAGAGTCGCCTGTATTGGGATCTTGTTTTATTTTCTGATTTGATTCTCGTTTTTGTTTTTGTTTCGTTTTGTTTGCTGTGAAATGGTGTTCATCACATATACACATACAAAGATGAAGGAGAGAGGGAGGAGGGGGAAAGATAAGACAGATTGAGAGACAGATAAAGAGACAGAGATGGACAAACATACAAACATGAGAGAGACACAGACTGACAAGACAGAGAGACAGATAAAGAGACAAAGACAGACAAACATACAAATATATAAGAGAGAGACAAGACAGAAAAACAGAACACATCCATACACACGAGAACGTTTATGTACACACCGTGAGTATGTACGTATGTACAAGTGCCTGAAAGTTTGCCAATCAATCAAACAGAAATCATCTTCCCTGATAATATCTATACCATAATTTGCACCAATGACAAGTTCAATGCTGAAGTCCTGGTTCTGAATACCCCACTCACAAACAGAACAAACTGACACACCAGACTAACAACCCACCCCCATCAAAACCCAAACCCAACAGCGACAACATCATACCTGGAATCTCCCGGACATAGGGGAAAATAGAAAAGTGCACAGACTTGCCGCCTCCAGACCTGCAGCCAACACCACCTGTCAGACCGTCCTCCACAAAGTCGGATTCCGACTCCGACATCGACCTTGGCCTGTGACGTAAACTGGAAACGAGGGCGCCACCCTCGTCTCTATCGCTGTCTCTACGCACCAGTTCCGACTGCGAGCGGCCGCGGCGCTCAGCGTAGGAGGAATCCACACCTGCATCGCTATCAGCACCACACATTTCTGGCTGTCTTAGCATGGCCGCAGATGGGTCGTAAATCGAGGACAGCAACACGCTCTCTTCAGATCCGCTCTCTGCAGACAGTTCAGAGTCTCCGGCGGACTCGGACCTGCCACGCCTGAGAGGCAGCCGGGACCTCACGGGTGTGTGGGAAGAAGCAAGGACAGGCTGTCGTATGTGATGACCTGTCCTGGAAGAGAGCAATGTCCGAGATGACGACGATGATGTTGCTGATGATGATGATGATGATGTCGGCACAACACCTGCAGAGTCCAGTTCTTGCTGTGAAGCGTACAGGTTCCACTCTTTCTCCAGCTCCTCGTAGTTGGTGAAAGAAAAGTAAGTTTCTTGTTCACCACCACCACCAGCAGCAGCAGCAGAATCAACAGAGCTCTGTTTGAACAGGTCCTTTCTCCTCCTGTCACTCCTCCCCACAGTGAACGACGGCTGTTCCTGGCCACACTCAAACACGTCACCATCACCTGCTGAAGGCCGGTCACGGTGGGACACAGACGTGCGTTGTGAAGTCGGTGTGCGAGGTCGATGGTATGCGCTCTCTGAACACCAACCACCGTCCCTCCACGACTGGTTCCTCCTCCCAGGACGGCACTCACCGTGACCGTCAGAATGACTGTATTCACCGTGATCATCGGTGTCCTTTCCAGAGTAGCCACCATGATAGTCACTGCCACTGCCGTGTCTTCCAGCCCTGCCCACAGCACTGTTCCTCCAACCACCACCACTGTCTGCCTGCCTGCAGGGACTGCTGAATCGGGTGGCTGCTCTCTCGCTGTGCCTCACAGGGCCAGGACTCTGTCGGCCACAACTCACATCACGTCTGTCCTGGCTCCTGCCAGGGCTGGTGTATCTCCTGTGCACGTTCCTGCTGGGGGTGACACGTCCATCCACAACGTCCTGGTGTCTGGTAGGGGTGGGGGTCGTGGATCTTCTGGGAATGTTGGAGATCCTTCCAGGGCTGACGTACCTGCTGCTGACGCCGCCCTGCACTCTCTCAGGGTGTGTGTCTCTGCCAGTCCTGTGTGGATCTCTGCTGGGCCTGGTGTGCTGTCTGGGGGTGTCTGGAAACCTGTCAGGGGTCGTGTCCCTCTCAGCGTAACTACCTCCATCTCTGCTGGAGCTGAAAGACCTACGGGTGACAGTTCTGGCACTTCTGTTTGTGCTACCACGACTTTCACTGACGTCTGGAATTTTTGGGTCAGTGTGTCTGCAGGAAACAATTTCATTTCCACCACAGCCGAGATCTCTACTCAGTCTCTGCTTTCTGCCAGTGCTGATGCCTCTCCCAGACAAGCTGTCGTGTCTGTCTGTGGTGAGGGCGGTGTGGGTGATGTCGCTGAAGTAACCAGCATCACTGCCGCTGGGTCTGCCGGGACTGACATGATGCCGCCCGGGGCTGCGACAACGACGCTGACGCCGACTCCTGCTCTGCTGCTGCTGCTGCTGCTGGGTCCCCATGGGGACTCGAGCCCCCACCACCATGCACACCCCTCCATCACCATCGTCAACATCCACAGAAGAACACCCGTCCCAGCTGTACTGCTCAGAGCATGAGATTCCCAGAGCGGCATCGCCAAACTCTTTGTCGACATCCTCTACGGTTTCGCCATCAAGAAGCGAGCGGTTCAGACCGTGAGCAGAGTCCCACCTGGTTACTGACAGCCGGCTGTGGTGGTCCGGCACCACGCGTCTCTGGTGCGTCTGTCGCCACGACGACATTGGTGGGCATTGGTTGGTTTGTGATGACGGTTAATGCCGGTTTTGTCCGCAGTATGGATTTATACCACAATGCACATGCTCATCACTTCAAAATCACTCCAGTGTTCTTAAGTTGGGCATCAGTTGGATTGCGATGACTGTTATGCCTGTCTTGTCCAAACTATGGATCCAGACATCAAGGCACCACAACCCACATCGCTTAAAAATCAATCCAGTGTTTTTAAGTCGGGCATTGGTTGGACTGTGATAATGATTATGCCTGTCTTGTCCTCAGTATGGATTTAATCATCAAGGCATCACAACGCACACGCTCATCACTCCAGTGTTCTCAAGTTGGGTACTGGATGGCTTGTGATGATGGTTACGCCAGTCTTGTCCTCAATATGGATTTAATCATCATGGCACCACAACTCACACGCTCGTCACTTCATAATCACTCCAGTACTCCAGTGGGTGTGTGGACATCGTTTGTTTTGTTGTGATCATGCCTATCTTGCCTGGATTTAATCAACAATGCACAAGTTCACCAACACCCACGAGTACACTTTGGAGGGCATTGCTGATTTGTGGTAAATCTGCTGTTGGTCTCGGCCACCACAGTTCCTGCAAGTTTGGGAACACCACTGTGATACTGTGTGGACACATCCACTCTGGGCTTCTGATACATTCAAACTCGTGGCGGTCTCAAAAATCTTACCTGAACTGTGTAAGCGACTATCAACAAGAAAGTATTCCATCTAAAAAAAAAAAAACAAAGATGAACAACAACAAAAAACCCAACAACTTCACTTTCAGAAACTATTCAACCAGCAACGAAATGACATGAAATGAAGCTTACAAAAAAAATAATAGAAAAAAAAAAAGAATAAATAAAAATCTTGAGAATATCAAATAAGCAGTTGCAAGACATCAGACATGAATAATAATTCCTGACAATCCAGTTTGCCCGTAGTTTGACGTCACACACACACACACACACACACACACACACACACACACACACACAGAGCCCAACTCCTCAGGCAAATCCAATGAATGCACAACCCGTACACACGACAGCTTTCCTCTTCTATTCAATCCGGCAACAGCTAATGCCTTCCCTCCTGCGGTGCCCCTACACACACTGATGTCACCCCTCCCCTGTGATTGCCGAAGGAACGGCGGTGCAGGCACGGTAATGGATCAACTAAGCACCCTGATGAGAAAGTGACAGTCCCTGGGTTCAATCCATGCATGAACTAGGATCTTTTTTTTTCTCTCTCTGTCCCTCTCCCTTCCACTACTAAAATACTACCCTCCCTCCCCTTGTCAATAGACCCTTGCAGGTAATGACAATAAAGTGTCAGCGTCAAGCGTCCCTTCCACTATTCCACTACTAAACCTTGCGTAGCTGGTCTGGGTGCTTGTCTTTTAGGATGAGATGAAGAGAAAAGCTGAAGGAAGTCCAGTTCACAGCATTTGGAATGAGCTCCCTCTTCCGCTTCATCAAATCTCTACTCTCTTTCATGTCTGCTTTGTTTTGAAACCTACCTCTTTCCGAACCAACCCTCCACCTCCTCTCCTTGCCTTTTCGATTGTCAACATTTTCTCTCGCTATTTATCCATGAGTGTTCCTCAGATCTATGAATTATGTCGATGGTGTGTAAGCACTTTGATCTGTCTCTATACAAGCGTCAGTCCTTCTCCCGACATTCATTCGTATCAAACGTCTTGCCAATATATTCATACGGTTTTATCTTTTTCTCCCCAACATTTCACACTTTGCGGTGTAATCCACCACTACTACCACAGAAAATCCACCAAAAATCACAGACACACACACACACACACACACACAGAGTAACACCACAAGTCTCCTGCCGAGCTATAAATAAACCACAGCCCCCACACCAAACCGTCTTCAAAATTCCCAGATGGCTGTGTTTGTACAGCCAGAAAGATCAGGTTGCAACAAGCTGACAAATGAACCAACTCAATGGTTGTTGACATGTAAGACCTTGCAGTAAGAGGACACCAGGCACACTGGGCCCCATGTCTTTTCAGTGTTCAGGTTCAATACCAGACTGGAATCGTTCCTTTGTGGGACGTATTTTAAAAAAATCTTTTAGTCCTGCCTGCACAGAATCATCCCTGTCTAGCTAGGCCCTCTCGCTTTCTTTATCCAGTTCAATACCAGCTTAAAATTGTTTATTGATTGTTCAACAGAAAACAAAACAAAACAAAACAAAAAAAAACACCATTCAGCCCTACCTGCTGAGAACTGATTCAAAAACGTATTCATTCATACCTGATAATTTGTGCCTTTGCAGTTCTGATTTTAGGAAAAAAAACACACAAAAAAAAACTTTTCTCTGTGCTGCTTGTTGATCTGTGCATTGTGGTATCACTGTATGGATAGGTTTGAGTTTTGCGAGTCGTGCATTTGCCGAATGTGTAAACCCTCTGCATGTGTATGGAGGTATATGCTGAGCTTATATGCACACATCAATCAAAAGAACACTTGTTTTTTTTGGGGGGGGGTTGGGGTTTGTTTTTTTTTAGTCCACTTTTCTTTTCAATCAGGAGTCCTTTTTTCTTTGATCTCCTTTTCAATCAAAAGTCCACTGGTCCTTTTTTTTAAATCTTTTTTGAAAATCACTTTTTAATTTTTTTTTTTTTTTTTTTTTTACACTACACTCTATCCTTCAATCAAAAGTCCTTTTTTCTTCACTCTCATTTTCAATCAAAATTCTTTTTTTCATTGATCTTCTTTTCAGTAAAAAAAAAAAAAAACAAAAAAAAACCCATAAATGTTCAATTTTTTTTCATTCCATCTACCAGCAATCCGGCGAGCACAACCCCTCCGTGACGCTACAAGGAAGTGTTTGCTGATCCACCCATTCAGTGACCACAAGCATCTGACATACTTTGCTGCTGCAGTGTGTGTGTGTGCACGCAAAAGACACTCTCACGGTGGAAGACAACTGACTGTCCCACAAAACAGGTCCAACAGGAGTTACCTCTCCTACTGTTGTGATGGTCATGGTGGAACATTAACGACTGATGATCCTACAAAACAGGTGTGGCAACAGTTGCCTCTCCTACTGTTGTGATGGTCACTGTGGAACATTAACGACTGATGATCCTACAAAACAGGTGTGACAACAGTTGCCTCTCCTACTGTTGTGATGGTCATGGTGGAACATTAATGACTGACGATCCTACAAAACAGGTCTGGCAACAGTTGCCTCTCCTACTGTTGTGATGGTCACTGTGGAACACGACTGATGATCCTACGAAACAGGTGTGGCAACAGTTGCCTCTCCTACTGTTGTGATGGTCACTGTGGAACATTAACGACTGACGATCCTACAAAACAGGTGTGACAACAGTTGCCTCTCCTACTGTTGTGATGGTCACTGTGGAACATTAATGACTGACGATCCTACAAAACAGGTCTGACAACAGTTGCCTCTCCTACTGTTCTGACGATCACGGTGGAACACTAACGACTGATGATCCTACAAAACAGGTCTGGCAACAGTTGCCTCTCCTACTGTTGTGATGGTCACTGTGGAACACTAACGACTGACGATCCTACAAAACAGGTCTGGAAACAGTTGCCTCTCCTACTGTTGTGATGGTCACTGTGGAACACTAACGACTGACGATCCTACAAAACAGGTCTGACAACAGTTGCCTCTCCTACTGTTGTGATGGTCACTGTGGAACATTAACGACTGATGATCCTACAAAACAGGTCTGACAACAGTTGCCTCTCCTACTGTTGTGATGGTCATGGTGGAACACTAACGACTGACGATCCTACAAAACAGGTGTGACAACAGTTGCCTCTCCTACTGTTGTGATGGTCATGGTGGAACATTAACGACTGATGATCCCACAAAACAGGTCTGGCAACAGTTGCCTCTCCTACTGTTGTGATGGTCACTGTGGAACATTAATGACTGATGATCCTACAAAACAGGTCTGACAACAGTTGCCTCTCCTACCGTTGTGATGGTCACTGTGGAACATTAATGACTGACGATCCTACAAAACAGGTGTGACAGCAGTTGCCTCTCCTACTGTTGTGATGGTCACGGTGGAACATTAATGACTGACGATCCTACAAAACAGGTCTGACAACAGTTGCCTCTCCTACCGTTGTGATGGTCACTGTGGAACATTAATGACTGACGATCCTACAAAACAGGTGTGACAGCAGTTGCCTCTCCTACTGTTGTGATGGTCACGGTGGAACATTAACGACTGATGATCCTACAAAACAGGTCTGGCAACAGTTACCTCTCCTACTGTTGTGATGGTCATGGTGGAACATTAATGACTGATGATCCTACAAAACAGGTGTGACAACAGTTGCCTCTCCTACTGTTGTGATGGTCACTGTGGAACATTAATGACTGATGATCCTACAAAACAGGTGTGACAACAGTTGCCTCTCCTACTGTCGTGATGGTCACTGTGGAACATTAATGACTGATGATCCTACAAAACAGGTCTGACAACAGTTGCCTCTCCTACTGTCGTGATGGTCACTGTGGAACATTAATGACTGATGATCCTACAAAACAGGTCTGACAACAGTTGCCTCTCCTACTGTCGTGATGGTCACTGTGGAACATTAATGACTGATGATCCTACAAAACAGGTGTGACAACAGTTGCCTCTCCTACTGTTGTGATGGTCACTATGGAACATTAATGACTGATGATCCTACAAAACAGGTCTGGCAACAGTTGCCTCTCCTACCGTTGTGATGGTCATGGTGGAACATTAACGACTGATGATCCCACAAAACAGGTCTGGCAACAGTTGCCTCTCCTACTGTTGTGATGGTCACTGTGGAACATTAACGACTGATGATCCCACAAAACAGGTCTGGCAACAGTTGCCTCTCCTACTGTTGTGATGGTCACTGTGCAACATTAACGACTGACAATCCTACAAAACAGGTCTGGCAACAGTTGCCTCTCCTACTGTTGTGATGGTCACTGTGGAACATTAATGACTGATGATCCTACAAAACAGGTCTGGCAACAGTTGCCTCTCCTACTGTTGTGATGGTCACTGTGGAACATGACTGATGATCCTACAAAACAGGTCTGGCAACAGTTGCCTCTCCTACTGTTGTGATGGTCACTGTGGAACATGACTGACGATCCTACAAAACAGGTCTGGCAACAGTTGCCTCTCCTACTGTTGTGATGGTCATGGTGGAACATTAACGACTGACGATCCTACAAAACAGGTGTGACAACAGTTGCCTCTCCTACTGTTGTGATGGTCACTGTGGAACATTAATGACTGACGATCCTACAAAACAGGTCTGACAACAGTTGCCTCTCCTACTGTTGTGATGGTCACTGTGGAACATTAATGACTGACGATCCTACAAAACAGGTGTGACAGCAGTTGCCTCTCCTACCGTTGTGATGGTCACTGTGGAATATTAATGACTGATGATCCTACAAAACAGGTCTGGCAACAGTTGCCTCTCCTACTGTTGTGATGGTCACGGTGGAACACTAACGACTGACGATCCTACAAAACAGGTCTGGCAACAGTTGCCTCTCCTACTGTTGTGATGGTCACTGTGGAACATTAACGACTGATGATCCCACAAAACAGGTCTGGCAACAGTTGCCTCTCCTACTGTTGTGATGGTCACTGTGGAACATTAACGACTGATGATCCTACGAAACAGGTGTGGCAACAGTTGCCTCTCCTACTGTTGTGATGGTCACTGTGGAACACGACTGATGATCCCACAAAACAGGTCTGGCAACAGTTGCCTCTCCTACTGTTGTGATGGTCACTGTGGAACATTAACGACTGACGATCCTACAAAACAGGTCTGGCAACAGTTGCCTCTCCTACCGTTGTGATGGTCACTGTGGAACACAACTGATGATCCTACAAAACAGGTCCAACAGGAGTTGCCTCTCCTACTGTTGTGATGGTCATGGTGGAACACGACTGATGATCCTACAAAACAGGTCTGGCAACAGTTGCCTCTCCTACTGTTGTGATGGTCATGGTGGAACACGACTGATGATCCTACAAAACAGGTCTGGCAACAGTTGCCTCTCCTACTGTTGTGATGGTCACTGTGGAACATTAATGACTGATGATCCTTCAAAACAGGTGTGACAGCAGTTGCCTCTCCTACTGTTCTGACGATCACTGTGGAACACTAACGACTGACTATCCTACAAAACAGGTCTGGCAACAGTTGCCTCTCCTACTGTTCTGACGATCACGGTGGAACACTAACGACTGATGATCCCACAAAACAGGTCTGACAACAGTTGCCTCTCCTACTGTTGTGATGGTCACTGTGGAACATTAATGACTGATGATCCTACAAAACAGGTTCGACAGCAGTTGCCTCTCCTACTGTTATAATGGTCACTGTTGAACATGACTGATGATCCTATGAAGCAAGTTCGACAGCAGTTGTCTCTCCTACTGTTGTGATGGTCACTATGGAACATTAATGACTGATGATCCTACAAAACAGGTCTGACAACAGTTGCCTCTCCTACCGTTGTGATGGTCATGGTGGAACATTAACGACTGATGATCCCACAAAACAGGTCTGGCAACAGTTGCCTCTCCTACTGTTGTGATGGTCACTGTGGAACATTAACGACTGATGATCCCACAAAACAGGTCTGACAACAGTTGCCTCTCCTACTGTTGTGATGGTCACTGTGCAACATTAATGACTGATGATCCTACAAAACAGGTCTGGCAACAGTTGCCTCTCCTACTGTTGTGATGGTCATGGTGGAACATTAACGACTGATGATCCTACAAAACAGGTCTGACAACAGTTGCCTCTCCTACTGTTGTGATGGTCACTGTGGAACATTAACGACTGAAGATCCTTCAAAACAGGTGTGACAACAGTTGCCTCTCCTACTGTTGTGATGGTCACTGTGGAACATTAACGACTGATGATCCTACAAAACAGGTCTGGCAACAGTTGCCTCTCCTACTGTTGTGATGGTCACTGTGGAACATTAATGACTGATGATCCTACAAAACAGGTCTGGCAACAGTTGCCTCTCCTACTGTTGTGATGGTCACTGTGGAACACAACTGATGATCCTACAAAACAGGTCTGGCAACAGTTGCCTCTCCTACTGTTGTGATGGTCACTGTGGAACATTAACGACTGATGATCCTACAAAACAGGTCTGACAACAGTTGCCTCTCCTACTGTTGTGATGGTCACTGTGGAACATTAACGACTGATGATCCTACAAAACAGGTCTGGCAACAGTTGCCTCTCCTACTGTTGTGATGGTCACTGTGGAACATTAACGACTGATGATCCTACAAAACAGGTCTGACAACAGTTGCCTCTCCTACTGTTGTGATGGTCACTGTGGAACATTAACGACTGATGATCCCACAAAACAGGTCTGACAACAGTTGCCTCTCCTACTGTTGTGATGGTCACTGTGGAACATTAACGACTGATGATCCTACAAAACAGGTTCGACAGCAGTTGCCTCTCCTACTGTTGTGATGGTCATGGTGGAACACGACTGATGATCCTACAAAACAGGTTCGACAGCAGTTGCCTCTCCTACTGTTATAATGGTCACTGTTGAACATGACTGATGATCCTATGAAGCAGGTTCGACAGCAGTTGCCTCTCCTACTGTTGTGATGGTCACGGTGGAACACGAACGACTGGTTGTCCTGCACTGCAGGTCCAAGCCGGGGTCGTACCCTGCAGACATCTGGGGGGGCTGCGGCCAGCCTAGCCATGCCTGTCAACAACACCTGTGTCAGGTGTTCAGCTGACAAACCAACCTGAGCTATCTGACTTGACTGACTGACGGACTGACTGGGCGTGGGTCTGACCCATGATCCCTCTCTATCACACACACACACACACACTCTCTCTCTCTCTTAACATGCTCCCTCTCTCTCTTTCTCTCTCTCTCACACACACACACTCTTAACACACTCTCTCTCCCTCTCTCACACATACATTCACGCACGTACACACACACTCACTTATTCCTGTAGTACAAGAAAAAACCATATCAGCTGGCTTTCTTACAGACATCACTGTACAACGACTGATGATAATAACTGTACTATCAGCACTACTTCCCCCCCCCCCCCCCCTTTTTTTTTCTTTTTTTAATTTTTTTTTTTTTTTTTTTTACTGTTCTAAACCTGCATTATGGATATAACCTTCAACACGAAGGGGGCATGATAGGCTCTTCACTACTGCTTTGCATCTGAATCTGTGACTCAAGCTGCTATCTGAATACAACGAGGTATGGAGTATGGTGTATGTATGTCAATGTCACAACATGCCACCCCTTTCCGCTCCCCAATAACGAATAAATTCATCAAACAATGACTTAAGAAATAACAGCAATGAACGATTAAAAAAAAAAAAAAAAGATTTTGAAAATAAATGCATAAAACAAAGAAACCGAAATTATCTCATCACGTCACAATGCAAACTTCTCACACATTACCCACCCTTTCCCCAAACCACCTCTACAATTCACTCTCAGTTCCGATCCATTTCCGTGCTCAGATGTTTAGCGATCCGTCCCCGCACGCTTTGACAACTTCTTGAAACTGAAACTGAAACTGAAACTGTACTCAGCTTTGGTTTCTAGCCTGGCCTGGCCTTCAAACCTCCCTCCCTCTTTGCCACCCCCCCAAAAAAGCCACAAAAAAAAAGTGCTATGATCTCCCCCCCCACCCCTGACCCTCTTCCCCTCCACCTTCCTCCACTTCATGGGCTGTCACCATGCTCAACTTAGGCAATGCATAGAACGGAGCGCTATAAATAAAGTTGGCACTGACAGCAGCACTGAAACAAGTTTTTTTTTGTGCAGAATGAGTCAGCCTGTTTTCATGTAAATATTCCACCTTACGCAACACTGATCACCGACGTTTCCAACGTGGACGCAAAATATCTGACATGACATCCAACGCACGCTGGCCGGTTTAAATCCTGCTACCTGCAGTGTGGACGCAAATATCTGAGATCACACCCAACGCACGCTGGCCAGTTTAAATCCTATCAAACAGAGTGCGGACACAAATAGTTGACATCACATCCAACACGCACTGGCCAGTTGAAATCCTGTCAGACGCAGGGTTCACATTTCAGGATCAAATCAGCAAGCGCCTCTCACATCCACATATGCCTTCACCCGCACAACACACAACACATACTATTTGCCACTTTCTCGTTACAGACAGTCCATAAACAACCCCCATGCACTGAAGAGTCATGATCAATCATAACGAGGGTCCCCCTCCCCCCCATCCTCACCACACACACACACACACCCTCACCCCAATATCCAGCTCCTTTGTTGCCGTACACTCCATAAACAACTCCATGCACTGAGAAGAGTCATGATCAATCACTTCCACAGCCTGTTAAGGAGTTCTACTCCCCCCGCCCCCCCCCCCCCCCCCCAATCCAACACACACACACACACACGCCAACTCCCTGTCCCTTTGTTGCCATCCACTCTATAAAAAAAAACTCCACACACTAAGGAGAGTCATGATCAATCATCTCCATATCCCTGCAAGGAGGTAGACTAGTCCCCCCCCCCCCCCCCCCCCCCACACACACACACACACACACCAACTTCCAGTCACGGTGTGAGAACGAGCGACAAGTACCACCACCGCAACATCATAATCAACACACACACACACACAGTTCACTGTTCTTCTGTCCACAGGTCCAGTCACTGAGTCGTTCCTTAAAGCTTAATCTCCATACACTTGAGAGTCATTATCAATCATTTCCACGCCCCTGCTAGGAGGTGGACAAGTCCCACACACACACACACACACACACACACACACCCCAACTTCCAGTCACGATGTGAGATCAAGCTAAAGACAACCAGCAGCAAAACACACACACACACACACAATTTCTCCTCCCCACAGTTCCAGTCAGTCCTTGACGCTTTAATCTCCACGATCACCATTCATTTCCACAGCACCGTGAAAAAACGGAAGGAGTCCCAAACAAACACAAAACACTTCCAAATCAAGGTGATGTGACACTGGCTACCCACCACCAAAACCACCACAACAACAACACTCCACCGCCAACCCTCGCTCAACTGTGTCGAGACATTGACGTGTAACACCCAGGTGACACTGGTCACAGTGAACGGCGGGTGGGTGGGTAGTCAGGGGTGGGGGGTGGGGGGGGGCCGTGGTTGTGAATGAGGAAGAGAGAGATCAGCCCGCACAAACTCTGACAATTATATCCAACTTAATAACCACAGCCTGGTGTTTTTTTTTCAAAATCAATATATCTAAGCTACCTCCACTCATGAAACCATAACACCACTACCAAGAACTGTTTCACGCCTGTTCAAATCACAGTTCATCAAAACACGAAACCCCTTCTCTCCGAAAAATTTTCCCACCAAATGTTCTGAGTGGGGTGTGTGTGTGTGTGTGTGTGTGTGTGTGTGTGTGTTTGGGTGAGAAGAAAAGTTACCTCTGTGTGTGTGTGTGTGTGTGTGTGTGATACTGATCTAAGCACACCATTAACGGTGACCAAAGAAAACCCAGCAAGAACAAGATCTCACCACCACACTTTCAAAACACAAACACGCCCTGCCCCCAAAACACACACACACACACACACACACACACACACAGAGAAACTCTTCACGGACTTGTAACCCAAAAGAGTTATCATAAAACTATCAGAATATGCATCTGTTTTGTTATCCGCACAACACTGAGGTGATCAACTGAAGGGGTAGAGAGAGAGAGAGGGGTGGGGGGGGAGGAGGTGGAGGTGACAGAGAGAGAGGGAGGGAGGGTGGGGGAGGTGACAGAGAGAGAGAGAAGGGGGTGGAACAGGGCTGGGTAAAGGTGGAACAGGTACAGAGGTAGAGGAAGGGAGGAGAGGGGTGCACAGGTACGCTACAGGTGTCAACAGAGCTCCACCCCGGGTGCGTGCTGTCAGTATCAAAAGGGGCAAATCCCCTTGGATTGGAACGGCCCAGTCCACCCTGAATGTTTTGTTGTGAAGGGAAGCAGGGGGGTGGGGGTGGGGGAGGGGGGTGCGGGTGCGTGACCCTGAACAACTCTATTCATATCTCAGAGCAGAAACACACACACACACACACACACACACACACACACGCATAACAGATATGCAACAAAGATGCAGTTTCACATATATGAAAGCACAAAAAATAGACATAAACGTACACAAGCCCCGACACACACACACACACACACACACACACACACACAAGAGCAAGTGTTACACAGAGGGGTAGGGAAGGTGGGGGAGAGAGAGAGAGAGACAGAGACAGAGACAGAGACAGAGACACAGAGAGAGAGACTCAAGGACTCAAAGAACTTAAAGTTAGACCTCCAGCCTGTAAACATTTGAGGTGCACATGAGAGAGAGAGAGAGAGAGAGAGAGAGAGAGAGACAGAGAGAGAGACAGAGAGAGAGAGAGAGAGAGAGAGAGAGAGAGACAGAGAGAGAGAGAGAGAGACTCAAGGACTCAAAGAATTTAAAGTTAGACCTCCAGCCTGTAAACATTTGAGGTGCACATGTGAGAGAGACAGAGAGACAGAGACAGAGAGAGACAGAGAGAAACGTCTGACATGTATTCATTAAGAGATGGCAGCTTATCCAACAATGTGGCTTGCTTGTTGCTGTTGCTTGTTAAATACAGCCTTTGCCACCACCCCTTTCAACCTACCCTGATCAGACACCACCCCTTTCTCCACCCCCCTCTTCCCACCCCCCTAATATACCCAGCCAACCGATTAGTCATCATCACAATGTTGACTGTCTTGTTCCGTGTGTGTGTGTGTGTGTGTGTGTGTGTGTGTGTGTGTGTGTGTGTGTGTGTTTGTACAGTGTGTGTGTGTTTGTACAGTGTGTGTGTGTGTGTGTGTGTGTAGTGTGTGTATGTGTATGTGTGTGTGTGTTTGTACAGTGTGTGTGTGTTTGTACAGTGTGTGTTTGTACAGTGTGTGTGTGTGTGTGTGTGTGTGTGTGTGTGTGTGTGTGTGTGTGTGTGTGTGTGTGTGCGTGTGTGTGTGCAGTGTGTGTGTGTGTTTGTACAGTGTGTGTGTGTGTGTGCGTGTGTGTGTGCAGTGTGTGTGTGTGTTTGTACAGTGTGTGTGTGTGTGTGTGTGTGTGTGTGTGTGTGTGTGTGTGCAGTGTGTGTGTGTGTTTGTACAGTGTGTGTGTGTGCGTGTGTGTGTGCAGTGTGTGTGTGTGTTTGTACAGTGTGTGTGTGTGTGTGTGTGTGTGTGTGTGTGTGTGTGTGTGTGTGTGTGTGTGTGTGTGCAGTGTGTGTTTGTGCAGTGCATGTGTGTTGTGTTTTGTGTCAGAGTGTGTGCATGTGTGTGAGAGAGAGAGAGAGAATGTGTGAGTGAACGCACAGCACACTCACTTCCTTTGATCCGATTCTTTGATCTCTTACAAAACAATAAAGACCCCAAGGTGTGGACGTCAAAATGTTTTCCCTCTCTGTGCATCTTCCTTCCACCCCCCGCCCCCCATCTCTACCCGCCCTACCCACCATCCCCCGCCCTCCACAAAGGGGGTAGGGAGTAGGGAGGTGGAGGTGGGGCTGGGGGTGGGTGTGGAGGACAGCGGGACAGACACCTGATCTCCAGTGCAGGATCATCCACTCCACATTCCAGGACACCCACCCAACACCACCAATTGCTGATCCACAGCTGCTTCTGAGGGGGGGCGGGGTGGGGGTGGGGGGACAAAACAACGTAACATAACACTTCACACACAAAAGAAACAACAACAACACACACTTGCACACACACACACATACACACACAAGAAAAAAACAACACACACACAGACACACACTCACACACAGAGACACACTTTCTTACAGACACACACCTGCATGCTCTCTCTCTCTCTCTCTCTCAAATACACACTAACTCACACACACACTCTCTCTCTTTCTTACATACACACACCTGCATGCTCTCTCTCTCTCTCTCTCTTTCTTACACACTCACATACACACACTCTCTCTCTTTCTTACAAACACACACCTGCATGCTCTCTCTCTCTTTCTTACACACACTCACATACACACACTCTCTCTCTTTCTTACATACACACACCTGCATGCTCTCTCCCTCTCTCTCTTTCATACACACACACACAATACACACACCCCTACATGTACTCGAATTCACACACACACACACACACACACACCCCTACATGTACTCAAATTCTCTCTCTCTCTCTCTCACGCAACCCCCCCAAAAAGGAAAGAAGACAAACAAGCCAGCCTGTGAGGGGGGGAAAAA
>NC_134907.1:8143095-8213095 GCF_041734735.1 Babylonia areolata
CTAGGTGCTTTACAAAAACGCTTTGTTAACATAAAACATTACATCTATGTTACATACACACACCAAAATATGACTACACACACACACGCACACGCACACACACATACACACACACACACACGCACGCACACACACACACACACACACACACACACAGAGGATACAACAACAACAACACATTGTGTATCCCCCCTTTTTTTTTTTTTTCACCACACCTTTTCCAGAAATGTGTCAGTATCAACATCCATTTTCACTCAGGAAACAGCAGCTTCCTGCTGTACTGTCTTTTAAAAAAAACTTCTTTTTTTTTTTTTTACTCTCCTTTAAATATGCTTCCAAAACAGTTGTTTCTAATATAAAACCGAGCCAAATACACTTCTCCCTAAATACGATAAAACAAAACAATCAAAACCTACCTTGATAATCTACAATATTTTTTTTTCCTACAATATAGTACAACAAAACATTAATACCCTAAGTTAGAATCTGCTACAACCTTTCCTAAAAACACGGCGACCATTCTTTTAAACCTGAGAATCTACAGTAACAACCTTTCCTAAAATACAGCAAAATAGAACATCAAAAACCCTGAACTGAAAATCTACAATATTTGTGATCTGAAAATAACTAACTTATCTAACTTTACTCTGAAATCTGCAGTTCTACAGACCTGTCTGCAATCTCTCTTCTTTTTTTTCTTTTTTTTTTTTTTTTTAAATAATATTTCATTTAAAATAATAAAACAAACCCTAATTTTTTTTTTCCACTAATTGCATGTGGGTTGTCATCTCTGAGTGATCAAATGCATGTTTTGCAAGTCGGTTTACACACTGTATGGCGCAACCGACCATGCCATACACGGAAAGGCGCTATTCAAATCAAATTACTAATTATTACCATCAATTAAAAAACATTAGGATCTTTCCACTATGGTAACAAATTTTCTGGCTGACTGACAACAGTCCCTATGTGCTCTGTGTGAAACGTGCACTGTGTGTGGGGGGGGAAAAAGTAAGTAAAACTAATATACTGTGACAGTAATAAGGGTCTTGTGAAGGTAATATAAACATACTGTGTAAGTAAATAATAAACAAACTGTGACAGTCGTATAAACATGTCCAGACAGTAAGAATGAGGGTGACGAAAAATGTGACATGAAAGAAAGGATTAAAGGGAGGGGAAAATCAAAAGACAAGCATAGTAACCAACAACACTTGCTTTAAAAATCAAAATATCACATTACTACAGCATGAACTAAATACAGAAATAAAAAATATTGAACATTACCAAAGTAAGAACTATATATATATATATATACATTATTATAATATAAACTAAATAAATATATCACTACAAACTAAAAATATTACTACGGAACAAACTAAAAAAAACAACAACAACAAAACATATTCATCAACATAACTGACACTGAAAGCCTCCATGGACTATCTTTCATCCCCTCCCCTTCCTCACACACCCCTCCCCCCCCAACCCCCACCATTACCCATGCACACCCAAATACCCCCCTTCGTACGAAGAATCTTTATTTCAGGAACAGCTAAAACCACCTGACTGCCTAGTTCGATACCAAGCTGGCCACGGCAGCATATAGTCCCAAGCTACTGAAGTCAAACTCTCTTTAAATATCCAATATTCTAATACCAACACTGGACTGGTCAAAAAGCATTCCACACTCTATACTAACTCCAGTCCGTATATATTCAAAATTTTCAAACAGTTTTTACTTTAAGTCTCAAAAGCTCAAGCTTGGTTATAACTCTAAAAAAAAAAAACACGCTCCAGCACAATAATATACAAAGCCAAAACTAATTCTCCAGCTTCTCTCCAAGCACAAAATTGACTAAAAACTTTTCTTTCTTTTTTAAACTACCGTACACGTTAATTTCCAGAACACAAGCCCTTATTAAAAAATACAAGTAATAATACAAAAGAGAAATGATAAGAACCACCAAAGCCTACTGTGTTAAGCACTTACTTCAGAATGTTTACATGTGTTATAATTGACCAGAATATTGAAAACCCCAACTATACCCATTAATCAGTTACTAGAACAACCCAAGCATTTACCAAATACAAGTAACAATACCATAAAAAAAAAAAGAAGAAAGAACTACCAAAGCCTACTGTCACACACAAACTTCACAACTGTTCGTGTGGGCGTTCATTCCATCGAACCTGAAGCAATCAATCCCCTAAAACACTACAATACCCACAAGAGAATACTTCAGCACTAAGGTTACAGGCTGAATGTCTCACAGCCTTATATATACAGCCAAACAGGGCAGTGAATTACTATCCCCCGTTTCCACTGATTTTAACCTTCCCCCAACAACTGAAGTCAGGTTACCCATTCACACCTGGGTGAGAGTGAGGAACATCGGAGTGAAGTACCTTCCCAAAGGGACACAACACCATGCTGAAACGAGACAGGGGCCTCAACCCCTGATCACGGGCGAACACCGGATCATAAAGTCCAACGCCTATCCCGATTCTGCCGTGTCTACACAGGTACAAAAGTACCCCTAAAGCAAAGACAGACACTCCCCATCTTTTCACACACACCCTCCACTACCCCCATCCTCCCCTTTTCCTATTCTACATCCCTGGGGAACCAGGTCGAGCGATGCCAGGAGGAGAAAAAAAAAACAACCCCAAAAAAACAACCCCAAAAAACAACAACCCCCAAAAAAGCGGATATCCTTACGTAGCGAAGCTGTGCTCCCTCTCTCCATCTTGTTGACCCCTAACAGAGTGGAGGCCCGCGGCCTATTGGAGTTGACCTTGGCCTTGACCCCACTCAAGTCTACGTCGCTGCGCGAGCGAATCATGTGAACGGGGGTTCTGGGGCTTATGGGAACATTAACATCTGCAAAACCAATTGGTCAACACTCAACACAACAAGTAAGCAAGCAACCAAGGTGGAAAACACACGCACACAAAAACGGAAGGTAACAAGCTCGGCAGAGAACGTCATTTCTCTTTTTCGTTTTTTTTCTTTCTTTCTTTTTCTGCTGAAAATTGATGTAGTGAATTGAAGGTTATTAATAAGGCAAAACAAAAAAATCCTAAACACAGTTCCTGCAAAAAAAAATACAAATAACAACAAAGTAGTACGGAAAAAACCCAAACAGGATAACTGGCGTTACATGCTAACCATCTCTTCATTTTTTTCTTCACTCATTCCTTCGTTTAACATCTCAGAACTGTAAGTGATATGAGACGAAGTAATCATCATCTCAGCATCAAACACTTCCGCTTTTTGACCTGTCAGTCAGCTTTCCTTTGAAATTTTCTTTCAGCAAGTCAACATCACTTTCATTTTTAGAAGAAAAAAAATTTTTTTTTTAAGCTATAACCAAAAACTGATGTTTTCATTTCTGTTGCATCAACTACAGCTATAGCCAAATTTGGTATGTTTTTATTTCTATTGTAGCAAGTAAATCATGTCAAACAGAAAAAAAAAGTGTTACACTTACAGCTCTTAATTTCTTTGATTTCATTTTCATAATGTAAACAGGAGAATGAGTATAAACAGATGGTTAGCTGAAATTATGCCTGGCAAAATAATAAGGATTACACGAATTAAATAAAAATAATAAATATAGGTAAAAAGTACAACCAAATACATAGATACAAAGATTACAATCAATAAATCTGATTACATAAAGAAACTGAATTATTATCAATGTAACCACTACATAAAACAAAAAGAAAAAAACAAGAGAGGCAAGGCCTTCAAGACTCACTTGTGCTAAATTAAGTCCCCTAGCATTAATTACAGAGTAATTTCTCTTTTTTACTATCTGCACCAAAACGTTTGCAAAATAAATAAAAATTCCATGCTTAGCAAAAGAAGTTCCTGTTTGAACAAAAAATGATAATAATGACTCCTCTTGTTGTTGGGTCAGAATAAGAGGTCAAAGTGCCAAGTTTAGAGAATACAAAAAATATAAATATAACAGTAAATGCAGTTTGCATATAGTTAGGCTTTTTTTTTCTTCTTTTTTTTTTGTGCCCATCCCAGAGGTGCAATATTGTTTTAAACAAGATGAATGGAAAGAACTGAATTTTTCCTATTTTTATGCCAAATCTGGTGTCAACTGACAAAGTATTTGCAGAGAAAATGTCAATGTTAAAGTTTACCACGGACACACAGACACACGGACACACACACACACACACACACAGACAACCGAACACCGGGTTAAAACATAGACTCACTTTGTTTACACAAGTGAGTCAAAAACCGGTGCATGGCAGAAAAGGATGGCTCAGAAAGGTTATTGTATCTGGAAGACAATTTAAGAAAAATATGTATCCTGCTATATATAATCATATTTCATTACAATTCTAATTACTGTTACAAGAAAGATAAACACAGAGGATACTTTTTCAATTTCTTTTTTCTTTTTTTTTTCTTTTTTTTTTTCCTAATCTTTAGATTAATCAGTCTGAGGTAACACTGTTAACCAACCAACAGCCAGACATTCTAGCCACTACTGGTGTAATACATTTTTTTTGTTCTAATATTAGAAAATATTTCATACATCCCAAAAGTCCTCTTTTCCCCTAAAGCCAGTTGGGTTTTTTTGTTTTTTTTTACAGCAACACACCATGAAAAAAAATACACACTTTCAAATTAGAAGCATGAAATATATATATATATATATAATTTTTAATACCAACTCCATAGCAAAACAAAAAAACAAAACCCCAGAACAAAAACCCCCGTCTTTTCAGAAAGGCTACACATACTGTTAAGAAGAATGGTTAGCAGTGTGTATATCAATAAATACAGTGGCTCAGTATAGTGTACAGACCAAGCACACGTGTGCACACACACCCTATATATATATCTATACCAGTTTCTGTAGTAGTCTAGAAGTCACTAACTAGCTACGGCCATCAGGCTTACCTTCCCTTCGGGGCTCCCAGTCCGTCAGATCAAGATCTGATCAATTTTACCAATAATAATAACAGAGATGTTAAAGAGGTATCTACCAGATCTGATCAATTTTACCAATAATAATAATAATAGAGATGTTAAAGAGGTATCTACCAGATCTGATCAATTTTACCAATAATAATAATAATAGAGATGTTAAAGAGGTATCTACCAGATCTGATCAATTTTACCAATAATAATAATAATAGAGATGTTAAAGAGGTATCTACCAGATCTGATCAATTTTACCAATAATAATAATAATAGAGATGTTAAAGAGGTATCTACCAGATCTGATCAATTTTACCAATAATAATAATATTAGAGATGTTAAAGAGGTATCTACCAGATCTGATCAATTTTACCAATAATAATAATAATAGAGATGTTAAAGAGGTATCTACCAGATCTGATCAATTTTACCAATAATAATAACAGAGATGTTAAAAGAGGTATCTACAAGATCTGATCAATTCTATCAACAATAACAGATGTCACAAGGGTATCCACTAGATCTGATCAATGTTACCAACAATAACATACGTTGCACTGGGTACTATCCACTTTTCTTTTGTTACTTTTTATCACCAAGAACAAATGGTATTTATGTAAGCTTATCTATTATTTATTCACCTTTTTTCTTTTTTTTTTCTCAAGGCCTGACTAAGCACGTTGTGTTACGCTGCTGGTCAGGCATCTGCTTGGCAGATGTGGTGTAGCGTATATGGATTTGTCCGAACGCAGTGACGCCTCCTTGAGCTACTGAAACTGAAACTGAAACTGAATTGTTTGTCTTTTTTTTCTTTTTTTTTTTTTATAAAATAAAAGGTGTTAAAAGGGAATTCCACTAGACCTCATCAATTTTATTGTAAAAAAAAAAAAAAAAAAAAAAAAAAAAAAGTAAAAAAAAGAAGAAGAAGAAAAAGTAAGACTTAACTAATTCTTCCACAGTGCCTCCAAACAACTCAATATAACTGCAAATTACATTGCATGAACAATACACACACAAATCTTTGTCTTCTTTTTTTTTAATGTCTTTTTTTCTTTTTCTTCACTTGTTATAATTTATCTTTTATTTCTTTAATTTCCTTAAATTCTGGTAATATAAGTGGAGAACCATCCTTTCTCTTTTAAACGATTTATACACAACAACATCAGAAGCGAAACAAAAAAACAACAAAACAACAACTGAAGATTCAAAACCATTGAAACAAAATGACCACCATTAACATAAAAGAGAAACTTTTACCAAAAAAAAAAAAAAAAAAAAAAAAAAAATCACATCAACAACTAGTATTATGTTAACAAAACGAGAATGAATTTCTTTTTTTTTTTTCTTTGGGGGCGTGGGGGGGGGGGGGGGGGGGGGGGATTGAGAAGGAAACAAAGTGCCGTATCATGCAAGTGCTATTAACAAAAACAAGTGCACGGGTCTTATCACAGCATCAGTCAGTTTCTACATGTTGCACTTCAATTCCTTAACGTCTCATACAACTAAAACTTGCGTTCACAATTTTACACATCAACAACGTCTTCTCCACTAGAGAGTCCACTAAATGTAATCAATTAAAGAAAAATACTTCTTTTTGGTTTAAAAAAAAAAAAAAAAAAAAAAAAGTATAAAAATTATCCTATTCCTTAAAATAAGCTGAAATTATATGTAGTTTCACCTTGTGGATTAAAAAAAAAAAAACAACTGCTAAATTATCATTTCTTTAAAAACACATTTCATTATCAAATGTAGCAAACAAATAATTTTTTTTTTAAATCCTAAAATCAAAAGCCTTTATTCTGGGGAGTGACTGTTTTTTGTTTGGTTTTTTTTGTTGTTGTTTTTTTTGGCTTTTTAAAAATATTTTATCAACTAAATGCATGTGGGTTGTACACTCCGTAAGTAAAATTTTCTAAAAAGCTAAAAAAATAAAAAATTAAAAATTTTTTTTAAAAACACTTCCATAATGGCATAAACAAAAATTCATAAATCAAAAAGCTTTATGACGAGGACTTTTTTTTTTTTCATCAAGTATAATATACATTCATGCAGGTGTTAAAAAAAAAAAAAATTAAAAGCAATCCAGGACAGTATTGGAGTAGGGAAGGAGAGGAAGTAAAAAAAAAATTTTTTTAAATTTCAGATGCCTCATGTTGTCAGACAATCTCATTAATAACTATCAAATGCATCAGGGCAGCTATCCAATCAAACAACATGACTTTGTCAGTCAAAAAAAAAAAAAAAAAAAAAAATCTTTTAATTTAAAAAAATCAAAAAAATCAGGGCAGAGCCAATCAAAAACATAACTACATCCAAACAGGAAACAGTTAACAAATGCTTGCTGGGAAGGGGGAGAGGCTAAATGATTCATGAGTGAAAATGGAGATGCACAAGTTTAGTGGACAGCTGAGATTACAATAAAAAAAAAAAATTTTTTTTAAATTTTAATTATGTGATATAGATATTAACATACACAAATATAAAAATGAAAGAAAAAGCAAATACATCAAATTCACCTGTTTCTACAGCTTACAAATCGTAGAATGTGGCAAGCATCATCACAGTACACATTCTAATTTAACGTTCACACTTGTTAACCACTCTTTGCTTTCGTTTTTAAAAACAAAATCTTATATCAAGATGATTCAAATACAAATGTAAAAATACAGTTCTGCCTAAATTCCTGCAATGGTAGTGGTTGGATAAATCAGCAAAATAGTAAGTAACCAATATTTGACATTCTGAATCTGACAACACTTTCTCTCTCTCACCCTCATATTTGAACACACACACAAACACACACGCATAAACACACACATACACACAAATGCACACACATACACACATAAACAAATGCACACACACACACACACACACACACACACCACAAACCATCCCAAATCTGAATTCACACTTCATCCAAAACACAACACCCCAGCAACCTGAAACGGTAAAAATCCAAATTCGCATCTTGCGCACCTGAACAATGGTGAAAAATACGAACTCACAACACACCGAAAGTCAGGACACAAAACAGGAAAGGGAGATAAACTCAACAGCTTACCACTACCGGCGTCGCTGCGAGAGGAACTGATGCGAGAGGGGCCGCCCGACTTTCGTATTGATCCCGTTCGTCTGCAACACACAGGTGTTTATCATCATCATCATTATCATTAATATCTATATTATTGATACTTGAAAAGCGGCTATTCTTGGTCTGGGCCCAATGCTGACCTTTTTATCACAGACTGACGTTAAGCTTACAGTTGGGTCAACAGCAAAGGGAGAGCTGTAAGTGATCAATGGTTTCTCTGTTGCAGAATGATGTCATTCGCAGCTTAGTCTTTTGCGAAGGACTAGTATTACTCTCAAACGAGGCGGCAAGATTGCACTGACTCTTAGTGCTGCAGCGTTGGGGGCTAGCTGGCCTTTGGGAACCACCCCAACGCCGACTGTCCTAAAACCCTAATGGCCGAGTGAGTGGGGATGGATCTTGGGCATGACACTCTCCACAATAATCAAATTCTTGCCCAGATAGACGGGATGGCAGCTGCCCCCTCTGCTGTTCTGATGGTTAGTTGGACACAACTGATCGTCCAACTGACCATCATGCATAGATACATTCTTTTTATTTTATTTTATTTTACTTTTTTCTTTTTTTTGCTCCCCCATTATCTGCACTGTTTCAGTGGCATTACTCTCATGCCACTCATTTAGATTCCCCTATACACGGCCACAACCGGGTTCGTCCGTCACAGTTCCAGCGTCGGCAGTCCGCAGGGAACCATCGATGTTAGGTCGCCAGGAGGCCACACACCAGAGGAGACCCTGCACTGCTGCTGAGTCACTTCGGTGGTGTTCAGTGGTGCCTGTTCTGATTTAACGTACATAGGACACCACCTACTAAGCCCCCCACTAACGACAATAATGGCTTAGTCACAGAGTCAGACTGAGTGAGCGTCCCTCCCAGAGGGGAGACCACTACCACATTGCTCAAACAAAAGCCCATCCCCCCACCATACATACATTCTTGGTAAGAGACCAAGTGCTTTATAAATAGTGTCATGTGCACAACAGGCTGCCTAACCTGGTTGAATCGACAGCCGCCCTGAAGTACTCTTCTTAATTTCCTGTGTCATTCAGTCAGGCTTCACTTATCCCCCATGCACACACACACACACACAAATATATCAAAAAGGATTTTTCTTCAGAATATTACCAGGGACAACACTTCAGTTGTTGTGGGTTCTTTCACATGCATGCTGCACACGGGCCCTCAGGTTCATCATCTCATCCAAAAACACAAGCACACAGACCACCACCCAAGGTCTAGTAGAGGGGAGGGGAGTGGAGGGGAGGGAGGGTTGTGGGAATAAAAAAAAAACCCCGGTCCATATGGGAATTGAACTTGTGGACAGTCGCTTCCTAGTTGGGCAAACCACCACTACGCCACCTCTTCACGAAACATCAACACATGTACAGGTATTTGTTACCATTTTGAACTACCAAAACCAAATTCTAAGATGAAGAAAAAACAAAACAAAAACAAACAAACAAAAAAAACAACTCTAACTAATCCAACACTCACTCCCACATGTATTCATGCTACTGTAGTCATTTTTAACTTTAAAAAACCCAAACTTCTTGATAACAAAGAAAGAAAAGCAAAAGAAATTTGAAGATGAAAAAAAAAAATAAAAAAAAATAAAAATCAAACACTTACTCCAACACATATTCATTCATGTTTTTGTTACCATTTTTTTTTACTTAAAAAACAAACACAAAAAAATAACAGACAATGATTCTTTTTTCAGACCAAAAAAATCCAAGATAAAACAAGAACAACAACAACAAAAACTAAGATGCAAAAAAACAAAGAAACCCACACACCACAAAAAAACACACTCATTCCAACATAAAATGATATATCCATGATTTTGTCATCATTTTTAACTACCAAAAAATATTTTTAAAAAAACAAAAAAAAAAACCACTCACTCCAACGTGCCATACTTGGGCACGGAGCGGTCCTGACTGGCCGACCGGGCACGCGAGGACTTGCCCCCCGGCCGGAGGCTGCTGTCGGCGGAGTTGAGGGAGTTGTTGGAGGAGGAGTTGCTGAGCTCCCCTTGCAGCATCTTCTGCTTGGAAGGGTCCAGGTTGCCCAGAAGGGCTTCTGCCTGCGACTTGAAGTGCTCGGCAAAGCCCCAGAATGCTCTGTGGGAGTGAATTAAAAAAAAAACAAAAAAAAACAAAAAACAAAAAAACACCATATTTATTAACTTATTTGTTCATCTTTCTTGCTGGTGGCTGCACAGGGGTTGTTACAATCGGGAGGGGTGTGTGTGTGTGTGTGTGTGTGTGTGTGTGTGGGGGGCAGGGGGGAGGCGGGGGTGTCGGTACTGATCCCTTAAGGATTTCGAACATATAAAAACTTGGAAGTTAATCAGGTCACAACATGCATTGTTAAAGGTATTTAGAGCTGCAGGGAATGCCCTGTATAAATATATATATATACACACATATATACATACTACTACGACTACTATAGTGATGATGACAATAATGATGACAATGATACTACTATTACTATAGTGATGATGACAATAATGATGACCTACTACTACTACTATAGTGATGATGACAATTATGATGACAATAATGATACTACTACTACTACTATAGTGATGATGACAATTATGATGACAATAATGATACCACTACTAATATAGTGATGATGACAATAATGATGACAATTATGATACTACTACTATTACTATAGTGATGATGACAATAATGATGACAATTATAATACTACTACTATTACTATAGTGATGATGACAATAATGATGACAATTATAATACTACTACTATTACTATAGTGATGATGACAATAATGATGACAATTATAATACTACTACTATTACTATAGTGATGATGACAATAATGATGACAATTATAATACTACTACTATTACTATAGTGATGATGACAATAATGATGACAATTATAATACTACTACTATTACTATAGTGATGATGACAATAATGATGACAAAAATGATACTACCATTGTGGTGCTCTGTAGTGCCCGCACAAATACCATTACTGCCGTCATTATCATCACCAACGCTGACTTGCCAGAGAAGGTCATGATTATTGTCATCATTACAACAGTAGTAGTATCATTACTGCCATCATTATCATCACCAACACTGACTTGCCAGAGAAGGTCATGATTATTGTCATCATTACAACAGTAGTAGTATCATTACTGCCATCATTATCATCACCAACACTGACTTGCCAGAGAAGGTGCCGGCACGACAGAGCAGCACAATGGTAGTATCATTATTGTCATCATTATTGTCATCATTACAACAGTAGTAGTAGTAGTAGTAGTAGTAGTAGTAGTAGTATCATTACTGTCATCACTATAGTCGTAGTAGTAGTAGTATCATTACTGTCATCATTATTGTCATCATCACTACAGTAGTAGTAGTAGTAGTAGTAATAGTAGTAGTAGTAGTATCATTCCTGTAATCATTACTGTCATCATCACTATAGTAATAGTAGTAGTAGTAGTAGTAGTAGTAGTATTGTCATCATTATTATCATCATCACTACAACTAAAGTAGTAGCAGTATGATGACTGTCATCATTATTGTCATCATCACTACAGTAGTAGTAGTAGTAGTATCATTACTGTAATCATTATTGTCATCATCACTATAGTAGTAGTAGTAGTAGTAGTATTGTCATCATTATTTTCATCATCATTACAACAAAAGTAGTAGTAGTATGATGATTGTCATCATTATTGTCATCATCACTACAGTAGAAGTAGTAGTAGTAGTGGTAGTATCATTATTGTCAACAGCATTATCATCATCACTTCAGCAGAAGTAGTAGTAGTATCATTATTGTCATCATTATTGTCAGCATCACTACAGCAGAAGCAGTAGTAGTATCATTATTGTCATCATTATTGTCAGCATCACTACAACAGTAGTCATAGTAGTAGTAGTAGTAGTAGCACTAGTAGTAGTAGTATCATTATTGTCATCATTACTATACAGTATCATCACCATACTACTATCATCATCACCATCATCACAACCATCATCACCACCATCACCACACTACTATCATCATCATCACAACCATCACAACCATCATCACCCCCATCACCACACTACTATCATTATCATCACCACCATCACAACCATCATCACCCCCATCACCACACTACTATCATTATCATCACCACCATCACAACCATCATCACCCCCATCACCACACTACTATCATTATCATCACCACCATCATCACAACCATCATCACCACCATCACCACACTACTATCATCATCATCACAACCATCACAATCATCATCACCCCCATCACCACACTACTATCATCATCATCATCACCACCATCATCACCACACTACTATCATCACCATCACCACCACCAGCACGTACTTGCGAGAGAAGGCGCGGGCCTCGGAGTCAGCGTCGCTGATGCCCCGGCGGATGGAGTCCTGCAGGAGGGCGATGTGCTTCTCCAGGGTGTGGGTGGCCCACGAGTGCAGCAGCTGGTTCAGGAACTCGCTCGACTGACGCCGGATCACATTCGACTTGGACGTCATGTTGCCCGTCACGATGGGGATCAGCCGGTTGGTGTGCACATACTGCACCGACAGGGGGAATTGGAATGGTTTATTCACAATCAGGCCACACTCCCCTAGTGAAGGGGGTATACGTAAACATAATGCAACTCTGAGAAAACACATAAAATAAATAAGCATTAATATCGACAACAAACCGTGCATTGTATCCGTGTAAATATACAGACAACAAAAAATACATTATAACTGTTTTACAAAGTAACGATTTCTCTTAATCTGAATGCCTTATATAAGAATACCGAAAAAGTGGTTAGAACTTGGCTCACGACAGGGGGACAGACCACTGCCACAGCCTGCGTCAGTGGGTCACAGTACAGTGTGTGTAATTAAATTTGTATTTGTATTTCTTTTTATCACAACAGATTTCTCTGTGTCAAATTCGGGCTGCTCTCCCCAGGGAGAACACGTCGCTACACTACAGCACCACCCTTTTTTCTTTTTTTTTGGCATTTTTTCCTGCGTGCAAATTTTTTTTTTTTTTTTTCCCTATCGAAGTGGATTTTTCTACAGATTTTTGTCAGGAAAAACTGTTTTGTTGTCATGGGTTCTTTTACATGCGATAAGTGCATGCTGTACACGGGACCTCGGTTTATCGTCTCATCTGAATGACTAGCGTCCACACCATCACTCAAGGTCTAGTGGAGGGGGAGAAAATATCTGCGGCTGAGCCGTGAGTCGAACCAGCACGCTCAGATTCTCTCACTTCCTAGGTGGACGCGTTACCTCTAGGCCATCACTCCACTTAAGGATAGTACTGAACTGCACTGTATTACGTTTATGACATAACAGATTTCTCTGTGTGAAATATAGGCTGCTCTCCGTGAGAGAACATAACACCACTGTTTATTTATCAAATTATGTATTCATCCATTTTTTGTTTGAAAGTGTAATATTTTCCTACTGAAGTTCATTTGTCTACAGAATTTTGCCAGGGTCAACCCTTTTGATGCTGTGGGTTCTTTTACATGCATATGCACAATATAGGAACTCGGACTTATCGCCTCATCCAAACAACAAGCGCCCAGAGGTGGTGGAGGATGGGGAAAAACATGAAGTTCTGCCAAGTTTTCACAGCAGTACAAATTCCCGTGCCCGAAGACAAAGAGACTGACCTGGATGATGAAGCGGATGCAGACGCAGCCCGAGGTGGCCATGATCTTGACCGAGTTGGGCAGCAGGTTGAAGAGCGGGGGCAACACCGCCTCCGCAAACCGGTCCATCTTGTTGCCCAGCTGCTGGGCCATGTAGCTGGTCATGATGATGATGATGATAATAATGATAATAATGGATATTTATATAGCCACACTATCCAGAAATCTGCTCTTGGTGCTTTACAAAACATTTTTCGTTTGCATAACACATTACATGAGCTTTTTTAACACATGCACGCAAGCATGCACGTACATATACACGCACACACACACACATAAACACTTGCACACACACACACACGCAAATACACACATGCACACAAACACACACCAAATCATACTTCTTTACTCAAGACTGGTTTTTATTGTCTACACACAGGAACAGAATTTCACTGTTTGACATGTGAAAACATTGAAATAAAATGTACATAATAAGCTAAAGCTAAGTCAGTTTAAAGTATGTACATTAAATTACAATACAACACGCGCGCACACACACACACACACACAGAGATCAAGTTGTACTTCTTTCCTCAAGACTGGATTTTATTGTCTATGCAGAGGTACAGAAATTCAGCAAATATTAAAATAGAATGTAAATAATAAGCTAAAGCTAAGTCATAAGAAAGTATCTACATCAAAATGCAATCACACACACACATGCACACACGCACGCATGCACGCACGTGCACACACACACACACAGTCATCACCACAAACAGTGAAATAAAAACAACAACAACAACAACAGAATGCTGACACCACTCACGCAATAGTGATGCAGGCCTCCCGTACGACCTGTGACCTCAGGTCCTTGACCCCTATGACGAAGGCCGGCTCCAGGATCCGTAACTGTTGCGGGAACTCGTCGTGCTCCGCCGCCCCGTTCATCACCAGGGCTCGCAGAATCTTGAACTGTCGGCAACAGAATTCCGTTTAATTCAAAATACATCACTGTCTATTTCAAACAGTTAAAACAGAAAATGTTCTACAATCTCATTCAAGTGCGGAATTCAGTTCAATTCAAAATACATCATTGTCTATTTCAAACAGTTAAAACAGAAAATGTTCTACAAGCTCATTCAAGTGCGGAATTCAGTTTAATTCAAAATACCTTACTGTCTGCTTCAAACAATTAAAACAGAAAATTTTCTACAATCTCATTCAAGTGCGGAATTCAGTTTAATTCAAAATACCTTAATGTCTGCTTCAAACGGTTAAAACAAAAAATTTTCTACAATCTCATCCAAGTGCGGAATTCAGTTCAATTCATAATACCTTACTGTCTGCTTCAAACGGTTAAAACAGAAAAAATGTTTACAAGCTCATCCAAGTGCAGAATTCAGTTCAATTCATACCTTATTGTCTGCTTCAAACAGTTAAAACAGACAACTGACAAATATGTGATGTAAAAACAAAAAAAAATGGTACGCATTTTCTTGGTTATTTCATAAATAAATCTTCAGGTAAAAGAAAAACGTTTAGGTAAGAAAAATGTAACATTCCAAGACACAATCAATAAAAAAGCTAACAATAATATCAATTAATGAATTATTATCAATATTATCATTATCATCATTATCAATGCAGCAACAACAACAGTAATAATAATAATCATGATAATGATAACAGTAATGAAAAATATATTAATAATAATCATTATTAACATTATGATCATAGTCATTATGAACAGCATTTGTGTAGCGCATTTCTGTAGATAAATTTGTATCCAATGCACTGGCAATGCCCAATTTCACACACAGCCACGCCCGAAAATCTCGCACGCACACACGCACGCGCACAAAAAATGCAACACATAACAGATGGGAGTTTTTCCCTGGGATTAATAATAAAGACCAACAGTGCGTGCGTGCGTGCGTGCATGCATGCGAGAGTGTGTGTGATTGCTCATACCTGCAATCTGCAGTATTGTCTTGGTGCATAGATACACATATATGTGTTGTTTGTTCAGAGGTATGTTATTATGCACTATTGTATATTTTTATTTGTATTTCTTTTGATCACAACAGATTTCTCTGTGTGAAATTCAGGCTGCTCTCCCCAGGGAGAGCGCGTCGCTACACTACAGCGCCACCCATTTTTTTGTATTTTTTCCTGCGTGCAGTTTTATTTGTTTTTCCTGCATAATTTTTTGCATAATTTTGCCAGGAACAACCCTTTTGTTGCTGTGGGTTCTTTTACGTGCGCTAAGTACATGCTGCACACGGGACCTCGGTTTATCGTCTCATCCGAATGACTAGCGTCCAGACCACCACTCAAGGTCTAGTGGAGGGGGAGAAAATATCGGCGGCTGAGCCGTGATTCGAACCAGCGCGCTCAGATTCTCTCGCTTCCTAGGCGGACGCGTTACCTCTAGGCCATCACTCCACATATATGTGTTGTTTCATGTAAGGCGCTTAGAACCCACTGCATAGGGAGTTTGCGCTATGTAAGTACTATCTATTAGTATTATTATGATGATATATCATTATCATTATCATTATTATTATCAAAGAAAAGCAGGACACTCACGTGGTCGATACGTTTCTCCCAGTCCTGGTTGGCATCAGAGAGAATGGTGTTGACCTTCGACATCTGATCGGTCATGTCACGGGAGGAGAATAGCTGGAAAACAGACATACATCGACATCTCCAATGGTATGGCAAAGCAATGACCTGTGGAGATCTCTGTCTCTCTCTCTCTATCTCTGTCTCTCATGTGGATCTCTGTCTGTCTGTCTGTCATATAATTCTCTGTCTCTCTCTATGTCGTGTCTTGCGTGGATTTCTCTGTCTCTGTCTCTCCTTCTCTCTGTCTGTCTCGCTTTCTTTTTCTGTCTCTTTCTTTCTGTCTCGTGTGGGACTCTGTCTCACTTTCTCTTTCTGTCTCTCTCCCTCTGTCTCTTCCCACCCACCCCACCCCACCCAAATGCCGTCCCTGCACAACATTCAACATAATCAAACATGTACCTAATTTTTTTTTGACAGAGTGCCATGAAAGTATTCTACTGTACAACTGTTTCTTCAGAACAGATTTTTCTGTATGAAATTCAGGCTGTTCTCTCCCAGGGAGAGCGCCTGGCTACACTGAGAGCGCCACCCATCTCTTGAATATTTTTTCTGCCTGCAATGTTGTTCGTTTTCCCATCAAAGTGGATTTTTTTTTCTTCAGAACTTTGCCAGGGGGCAACCCTTTGGCTGCTACTGGCTCTTTTACTTGCGCAAAGTGCATGCTGCATACGGGACCTCAGTTTATCGTCTCATCTGAATGACTAGCATCCAGACCACCACTCAAGGTCTAGTGGAGGGCGTCTGTGGGATTCGAACCAGTGCGCTCATATTCTCTTGCTTCCTAGGTGGATTCTTTACCACGAAGCCAACACTATTATTATTATTATTATTATTATCATCATTATATTGTCATTAACGTTATACTATTATTATTATTGTTACTGTTATTATTCCGACAGCAGACACAACACAGATGTCATGTACTTTGCACTTCGTTGTCACTTCATACTTTGTTTCCACCACAATAATTATGATTTATTTCATTGAACTAGCAGTAATTTGCATTCCCTATAGAATGAAACAAATAATAAAAAAACTCCTTTACAGCTGAAAGAAGGCACTGTCAATAAAATGTCAAACTTTCTAAAAACAACAACAACAACAAACAACTCCTTTATCAGTCATATCTTATTCATCTATTCTGCATTCCTTCATTCAACATTCAATTCTTCTAATTCTAATACCACCATTCCTTCCCCATTCCCAGAAGAAAAGTCCGCAACACAAGGACGGTCACCCTCAGACAGGGGTAAAGGATGGAGTGACAGGAGAGGGAGGGAGGGAGGCAGGCAGAGGGAGGGAGGCTGGGCGAGGTGGGAGGGGCAAAACTGACCTTGACCTTGGGGACATCTTCAAAGGACTTGATGAAGAGCTCCTCGTCCACAGCCCCCGCTGCTGCGCTGCTGCCTGAAACACACAGACAGCGAAATCACGTCGGCTGTTTCATCCGCCCTCAGCACACCCTCCTCCACAACTGGGGAAGAAACCTGCAAACTTCTCTTTTAACCCATTCTTCCTCTGTGTGGACCCGGTACAAGCATTCTCGCACCAACACACTATTCTTCTTCTTCTTCTTCTTCTTCTTCTGCGTTCGTGGGCTGCAACTCCCACGTTCACTCGTATGCACACGAGTGGGCTTTTACGTGTATGACCGTTTTTACCCCGCCATGTAGGCAGCCATACTCCGTTTTCGGGGGTGTGCATGCTGGGTATGTTCTTGTTTCCATAACCCACCGAACGCTGACATGGATTACGGGATCTTTAACGTGCGTATTTGATCTTCTGCTTGCATATACACACGAAGGGGGTTCAGGCACTAGCAGGTCTGCACATATGTTGACCTGGGAGATCGTAAAATTCCCCACCCTTTACCCACCAGGCGCCGTCACCGTGATTCGAACCCGGGACCCTCAGATTGACAGTCCAACGCTTTAACCACTTGGCTATTGCGCCCGTCAACACACTATTCTAATTTTTTTTCATTCTTGCTTGGAACAGTTGGCATTCTAAACTGAGTGACACCTTTACGGATTCCGGAAGCACATGAAAATGAAGCTTTTGTTTGACCAACTAAATCAACAATTCTCCATCGATTTTTGCCATTTCTGTGAACCACCTTCGGTTTTTGGGTTGTTTTTTTTTTTCTGCAGTGGTCTCATGTAGTGCTGGTCCAGGGGAGTTGTAGCAGGCATGCAGCTGTGGGGTAGAATGAGTTAAGACCAAAAAAAAAGAAAAAAAAAAGCACAGTCCATGTCTCTTCTCCACCTGCAGTGAATTGGAGAGGGGTTGTGGGAGGGTGGGTGGGTGGGTTTAAAACCAGGCAGACCCGACCAGGACAACACATCAACCTGAAGGACAGTGGTCTGCGCTTCATTCACCCCACCCCCACCCCACCCCACACACACACCCTATCCCTACATCTCCTTTCTTTGTTGATTTCAGCCATGTGATGGAATCATGGTGACAAAGATACTGACTGCCTTTCTTTGCTGATTTCACAAATGTGATGGAATCATGGTGACAAAGATACTGACTGCCTTTCTTTACTGATTTCACAAATGTGATGGAATCATGTGTGACAAAGATAGTGACTGCCTTTCTAATTTCTTTACTGATTTCACAAATGTGATGGAATCATGATGACAAAGATACTGACTGCCTTTCTAATTTCTTAACTGATTTCACAAATGTGATGGAATCATGGTGACAAAGATACTGCCTTTCTTTACTGATTTTACAAATGTGATGGAATCATGTGTGACAAAGATACTGACTGCCTTACTTTACTGATTTCACAAATGTGATGGAATCATGGTGACAAAGATACTGACTGCCTTTCTAATTTCTTTACTGATTTCACAAATGTGATGGAATCATGGTGACAAAGATAGTGACTGCCTTTCTAATTTCTTTACTGATTTCACAAATGTGATGGAATCATGATGACAAAGATACTGACTGCCTTTCTAATTTCTTTACTGATTTCACAAATGTGATGGAATCATGGTGACAAAGATACTGCCTTTCTTTACTGATTTCACAAATGTGATGGAATCATGTGTGACAAAGATACTGACTGCCTGTCTTTACTGATTTCACAAATGTGATGGAATCATGTGTGACAAAGATACTGACTGCCTTTCTTTTCTGATTTCACAAATGTGATGGAATCATGGTGACAAAGATAATGACTGCCTTTCTTTACTGATTTCACAAATGTGATGGAATCATGTGTGACAAAGATACTGACTGCCTTTCTTTACTGATTTCACAAATGTGATGGAATCATGTGTGACAAAGATATTGACTTCCTTTCTTTACTGATTTCACAAATGTGATGGAATCATGTGTGACAAAGATACTGACTGCCTTTCTAATTTCTTTACTGATTTCACAAATGTGATGGAATCATGTGTGACAAAGATACTGACTGCCTTTCTTTACTGATTTCACAAATGTGATGGAATCATGGTGACAAAGATATTGACTGCCTTTCTTTACTGATTTCACAAATGTGATGGCATCAAAAGGACAGAGAGACGGACATTCTTTCTTTATTGACTGCAATCAATGTGAAGGAATCTTGAAGACAAAGAGACTGGAAGTCTTTCTTGATTGATTGCAGTGGAGTGATTGATGGATGGCAGTGACTGATTGACTCATGATTACAGATCAGTGTCTTCAATTACTGACTGCAGTGACGCGATCAATCAGCCATTCAATGGTAAGTGACTGGCTCTCTGACTCATATCTAACATGGCTTTCTGTACAGATTGCAGAGAAAAGACAGATCAATGATAAAGTGAGACTGACTGAATCATCACTAGTGTTTTTCGCTACTGATTAAAGCAATGCAACTGATCACGATGCTAGACTTGACTCATAACTAGTGTGTCTTTATCGATTTGCACTGACGTGAATGATTGAGACCAACTAACATTATAATCGGAAATTTATCCCTCTTCACCCAACGCACACACTAGATCATAAGCATGAATTCAACCACTTGCTGGATTCAGCAGCAGCAGCAAATGCAGACACAGCTCTTGAAGGGAGTGCGGGAAAGAGAGTCGTTCCGTCTTGAATTCAGACTGACTGACTGACAGCTTTTCTTGGCACCCAGACAATCTGGAGCTCACATTAAATGTCTGGGAGGGAATAACAGAAAAAAAAAAGAAGAAGAGGAGGAAAGAGACAAAACAGGGCTGAGAGAGAGAGAGAGAGAGAGAGAGAGAGAGAGAGAGAGACAGAGACAGAGAGAGAGAGACAGAGAGAGAGACAGACACAGGACTGTGACTGAAAGAGAAAGAGAAGAGAGGAGAGAGAGAGAGGAGAGAGAGAGAGAGAGAGAGAGACAGACAACACAGGGCTGTGACTGAAAGAGAAAGAGAGAGAGGGGAGTGTGTGTGTGTGTGGTGGGGGGGGGGGTTCACATTGGGGGTCAGGGAGGGAATTAAAATTTTTAAAAATTTTAAAAATGAAAAAGGCTGACAGACAGACAGACAGACAGACAGAAAGAGAGAGAGGGAGAGAGAGAGAGGGAGACAGGACTGTGACCGAAAGAGAGAGAGAGAGAAGGAGAAGCAGAGAAAGAAACAGACAGACACAGGACTGTGACTGAATGAGAGAGAGAGAGAGGGCAGAGAGAGAGAAGGTGGGGGGAGAGCTGACATTGGGGGTCAGGGGAGGGGGGGGGATTAAAAAAAAAAGAATAAAAAAAAGATAGAGCTGACAGGCAGACAGAGAGAGAGAGAGAGGGAGGAGATGGATGAGAGACTGGTTTTGGGAGTTGTTTTTTTTTTATTCATTTTTGGCACCCAACACTCTCTTTACCAGTGCAGCAGAGTGTAAGAGGGGGATGCTTGAGACAGAAGGAAAAAACAACAACAACCCAAAACAACCCAAGAGAAAACAGAAAAAGAAGCTGGCGTGAGAATTTCCTCCTTGTTTTGGATGAAACCGGATCCTGTTTTGGGTGTTTGCCACAGTCAGTAAGGAGGAGACGTCTACAACAGACCTAAACACATAATTCAAAGTGTGTTGAGTACGGATATTCCTTCCCCCACCAGTATAAGATATGTACACAAATGCTGAAGTCAGCGAGTTACCCATTAAACACCTGGACGGAGTGAGGAAGAAAACTGGTGAAAAGCGCCTTTCCCCAAGCGACAAAACCCCATGCCCAAACAGGGGTCTCGAAGTGTTGGACTTTCAATCTGAGGGTCCTGGGTTCGAATCACGGTGACGGCGCCTGGTGGGTAAAAGGTTGGAGATTTTTACGATCTCCCAGGTCAATATATGTGCTGACCTGCTAGTGCCTGAACCTCCTTCGTGTGTATACGCAAGCCAAAGACCAAATACGCACGTTAAAGATCCTGTAATCCATGTCAGTGTTCGGTGGGTTATGGAAACAAGAAAATACCCAGCATGCACACCCCTGAAAGCGGAGTATGGCGGCCTACATGACGGGTTAAAAACGGTCATACACGTAAAAGCCCACTCGCGTATATGCGAGTGAACGTGGGAGTTGCAACCCATGAACGCAGAAGAAGAAGAAGAAGAAGAACCCTGATCACAGGTGAACACTGGGTCAGAAGTCCAACAACACCTAACTGGTATCTGCCAAGGCGTCTCCTCCTCAGTTTCAGTTTCTCAAGGAGGCACCACTGCCTTCGGGGAAATCCATACGCGCTTCACCACATCTGCTAGGCAGATGCCTGACCTGCAGCGTGACCCAACGCTATATATATATATTTGTGTACCTATCAGTGTTTTTCTTCTACAGAATTTTTGCCAGAGGACAACACTCTCGTTGCCATGGGTTCTTTTTCAGTGCGCCAAGTGCATGCTGCACATGGGGCCTCGGTTTGTCATATTATCCGAATGACTAGATGCTCAGGTTCGATTTTCCAGTCAAACTTGGGGGAGAAAGGGCGAGAGGGGGAATCAAACCCACATCCTCACGGACTCTGTATTGGCAGATGAGCCTCTCCTTCTCATCTTTTACGAAATTCTTAAATTTTTTTTTTTTTTTTTTTAAATATGTAAACACGCTGGAATGTATAAACTATAACATACAACAGTGGTTCTGCTGGCCACGTACACTATGCTAGCTGGACCAGTAGCGGTCATTCCACACCTGGCATCCCCTCGCCCCTATGTCTCCTGACAAAACAGGCCTGGCCAGCCAGCCAGTCAGTCACTGACTAACAGCCAGAAAGAAAGCTGAACAACCAGCCAGCCCTCTCTGATCAGACACACACAACCCTTTTGAACTGTCAGCAAAAAAATGATTTAAAAAAAAAAACCAACAACATAAATAAATAAGATAAAAGAGACCACAGATGTAGCGAGAGATGGAGGAGGGTAGAGACAGAAATGTATTCACCCCCCCCCCCCCCCCCCCCCCATTCAATCAAGCAAATGCACCTGTAACTTCACTTCCCTGCAATACAGAGAGAGAGACAGTGAGAGTGAGACAGAGAGACAGACAGAGACAGAGACAGAGTCAGAGACAAATACTGGGATAGACACACAGAGAGAGACAGACAGAGAGACACAGAGAGAGAATGACAAGAGACAGAAGATAGACATCTATTCCCCTACCCTCAACAAACAATTGTATTAGTAAACCCACCTCCCTGCATTGGAGACAGACAGTCTGACAATGAGAGAGACTGACACAGATAACGTCCGACACAAACACAATCGCCTACCCCATCCAATCAAGTAAAAGCAGGGGTGACCTTACTTTCCAACTATATATATATATTTCGATATAGAGAGAGACAGACAGACAGACAAAGGCAAAAAGACACAGAAACAGACTACAGAGAGAGAGAGAGCGAGAGACAGAGACAAAATGACACAGAGACCGACAGAGACAGATCTATTGATTTCTCATCCCCATCAAATCATACAAATACACACACACACACACACACACACAATATATATATATATATATATATATAAACAGCATGTGAAAATTTTGTGCTTGAAAAATTGATGCTTCTGCCAAAAGACTGACAGGTATTCATTCATTCAATGCTTCATAAATGATAGGTGAGGTTTTTCATTGTGGAAAATGGAGGAATTGCATGTGTGAGAAAGCACCTCTGGTCATGAGTGGAGCTCATTAAAGTGGCTGCATACACTGCTGTTGGCCCAAAATTCAACATCAGTTCACCATGCCCACCCAGAAGAAAACTGTGCCAGAGAGATTGAGAGAGAGAGAGAGAGTGAGAGTGAGACAGTGAGAGTGAGAGAGAGACAGAGTGAGAAAGAGTGAGACAGCGAGGGAGAGAGAGAGTGAGAAAGAGACAGTGAGAGAGACAGAGAGTGAGAGAGACACAGAGAGAGAGACAGAGAGTGAGAGAGACAGAGAGAGAGTGAGAGTGAGAGACAGAGAGTGAGAAAGAGAGTGAGAGAGACTGAGAGAGAGTGAGGGACAGACAGAGAGAGAGAGAGTGAGAGAGAGAGAGAGAGAGAGACAGAGTGAGAGAGAGTGAGTGACTGAGTGAGTGTGTGTGTGTGTGTGTGCGCGCGCGCGCGTGTGCATGCGCGCATGCGCGTGTGAGAGAGAGGAAGGATGCTTTCCAGAGTGTAGGTGTGGGTGTTGGTGCAAGTTTATGCTTATTCAGCAGTTCCACCAATCCGGGATGGGGGGCAAAAAAGGGGGAGAAAAAGCCCAACTTTCACCAGGCATAGTGTCAACAGAATCCCAGACATCATCAAACAGTTCCAGACAGTTCTGGCCTCACAAGACACTCACTCTGATCTCCCTGGCCCTTTCTAAGCAAACACACTCCAAACCCCATAACAACTCATTTTACATTTTTTTTTTTTTTTTTTTAATCATTTCCAGCTTGTAAAACTTAAAAAGGTCTGCAGCAGGGTCAAGGGGCCATTTATAAACCAAACTGTATGAAATTAATACTGAAACAAAAGTGAAATAAAACATACTGAAAATAAACCATGATGATGGTGTTTCCTATCTTTGTGGCTGCCTTCACCTCTACACTCCATCTCGCTCTCTGCCATCGATCGGCTTCGGATCACCTCTGTCTACGCACACCCAGATTCAAACACTCCACTGCTGGACGCCGTTCTTTCTCTGTCTCTGGACCTAGCATTTGGAATGAACTTCCTCTTTCGCTTTTGTCAGGTCCCCGCACTCAGCTCTTTCAAGTCTGGCCTCAAAACCCACCTCTTCACAAGACAGCCTCCCTCCCCTGCCTTTTCCTGGTCTTCAGTTTCAGAGTTATGCAAGCATGTAAATGACTGGTGTGAAAGCGTTTAGATTTGTCTCTGCACAAGATTCAGCGCTATATAAATACTATCATTATTATTATTATTACTATTATGTTTAACCCCTTGACTGCTGTTGATGAGTACGCTCCCCAACGAAGGCTGTCCTCTCAAGTGTCATAAAACTGAGCTTTCAAAGTCAGGATACCAGTCACCGTTCTACACAGCACATTTGAGCTTCTTCTCTTGGGCTGGTGTTACTTTTGTTCAGCAAAATCAGTTACACCACTTAGTACATGAAACGTAATGACTGCGCTTTAAAATTCCTGCTGCACTAATCTCGTTTTACCGAAAGTTCTGCCATGAAGGGGTTAAAACACAGAGGGGGGTAGGGGGTGGGGGGTGCGGGGGTGGATGATAACAGGGAAGGAGGAGTGTGGAAAAGATCAACAACAACAAAACGCTGGACAAGATTGGAATGGGGGGGGGGGGGGGGGAGAAAGAAGAGACAGTACCCTCCCCCCCCCTTCCCCCTCCCCCCTCAAAAAACCCCAAACAAACCCAAACTAACAATAAACCAGAACTGAGAGAAACAGAGACAAACACTGAGAGGATAATAACAACGGTGTGTGTTCTCTCTCTCTCTCTCTCTCTCTCTCTCTCTCTCACACACACACACACACACACACACACGTACGCATACCGAAAAACCTTCGAAAGAAACATACACAGGTAAACAAATCTTCTAAAACAAGGGTGTGTATGAACACTACACATATCCAAAAACCCTTCAGAAAGGGAACATGTCAGCCCCCAAACCACACCACCATATCCATCCATCACCTATCAACAACCCCCTCCCCCCCCCCCCCCCTCCCACACACACACACACATATCATGATATCTCAGATCATGCATCTTTTCTCCTCTCACAGACTATCTGGGGCCAAGGGAGGTAAACACACACACACACACACACACACACACACACACACACAAAGAACTCGTATCATATCTATACATGAGAGTGATGACACAATGCCGCATGCCATTTCCTTTTGTTGCCTGCGAGGCCGCGCTCACAGGCAACAACACCTGGACAAGCCACAAGGGGAGGAGGGGGGTGGGTGTCAATCAAGACAAATCAAACAACATTACTAAATACATGAATAAATGAAATATTTCTACTGACAGGTCCTACAAACAACACATGTATATGTCAATTATAAAATGTAACATAAGAAATAAGCATTTTCTAATCTTTTTTTTATCTTTTTCACTTTCGCTGCTTGAGCCCATCTGACCACGCAGGGCCATGTCAGGGCTGAAGAACTGCAAATATTGATCCCATAGAACCTGAGAAGAAAAAAAACAACCCAACCAACTTACCAAAATACATTCCAAGCACAAAAAAGAAAGCAACATAGTAAGTAAGTGTGTCTAGTTATCAAGTCCAGAAAAAAAAAAAAAAGAAGAAAAAATACAGAAAAAAAAGAAAGAAAAATACAAGGCTCTCCAGAGAAGAGAAAGGAGAAAGAGAGGGAAGGAGGGAGGGGGGGGGAGAGAGAGAGAGAGGGAGAGATAGATAGATAGATAGAACGCAAGAACGCAAGAATTTTAATGTAAGGTCACCGACCTGTATACATTTTGGGTGCACATGTTGCACACACAGCTTAACTAAAATGAAATAGGAAGAACGAAAACAATCCACATAATACACAGTGAGCTCACTGAGAACAAGTAAACTAAATGAAAAGCACAAGGCTGATATGTCTGTTTAGGGCTGAAAGTACTCTTCTCTCAGTCTTAATGCATAAAAAACAAACATTGCAACATCTCTGGTCACATTACAACTTTCGTTTTGCAGCAGAAATGATAATGACAGATTTCTAATATGTTGCATATGCTTGAGCAAATATTTCCTTCTAATATCATCATATAATGGACAAGCTGTTAGTACATGTAGTTCGTTCTCTATTCTACCACCACATGGGCAGTTTTTCAAAACATCACAATAACGCTGATTTATTTTTAGTTCATTTATACCAAAACGGAACTTAATGAAAGCCGATCTAAATTTACTGATGGTAAGATCAGATAGATAGATAGATAGAGAGAGAGAGAGAGAGATAATTAATCAGAATGGCAAAAATCTAGAATTAAGGAAGATACAGCAGAAAAGAAAAAGCGAAAAGCCAGGAACAGAGAGACAGAGCGACAAAAAAGAGGCAATTTCCAGCAAGAATTGTACACTGAAAAAGACCTCGATACACCTGCATCCACACAGGGAAAATTCATGACCATGGATCAGCAGATACCTATATATGGGGGTAAGGAGGGGAAGGGGGGGGGGGGTGGAAAGACCCAGAAACGGTTGGGTGGGGGGGGGGGGACGGGGAGGGTGGCGAGGGGTAGAGAATGGTGGGGCTGGTAGAGGGATGAGAGCAGGCAGTGGGGGGCTATGGGAACAGACACAGGCAAGCGCACTGACAGTGCCATTTCGATGAAAGCTGTAGATGTTTCATCCTGACATACAACGCTGACATTATCAGCTTCAATGCATCCCGGAAAAAAAAAAAAAAAAGAAAGGGAGAGAGAGAGAGGGGGGAAAAAAAATGAAGAGCAGCAGCTGTTTGTGACAGCTAACACCAACCACATCACCGGTGAACACGTGCATCCAAACCATCAGGCAGTACACTGGACCACATGAAGAAGAACTACTGACATCGGTTCAGAAAGGAAAACTACATCAGTATGGCCATGTACATAATGTACCAAGACCCAACAGTACACTGGACCACATGAAGAAGAACTACTGACATCGGTTCAGAAAGGAAAACTACATTAGTATGGCCATGTACATAATGTACCAAGACCCAACAGTACACTGGACCACATGAAGAAGAACTACTGACATCGGTTCAGAAAGGAAAACTACATTAGTATGGCCATGTACATAATGTACCAAGACCCAACAGTACACTGGACCACATGAAGAAGAACTACTGACATCAGTTCAGAAAGGAAAACTACATTAGTATGGCCATGTACATAATGTACCAAGACCCAACAGTACACTGGACCACATGAAGAAGAACTACTGACATCGGTTCAGAAAGGAAAACTACATTAGTATGGCCATGTACATAATGTACCAAGACCCAATAGTACACTGGACCACATGAAGAAGAACTACTGACATCGGTTCAGAAAGGAAAACTACATCAGTATGGCCATGTACATAATGTACCAAGACCCAACAGTACACTGGACCACATGAAGAAGAACTACTGACATCGGTTCAGAAAGGAAAACTACATTAGTATGGCCATGCACATGATAATGTACCAAGACCCAATGGCCTCACTAAAACAACTCTCCAAGGAACTGTAGAGTTAGGAAGACAGAAGGGAAGGCAGAAAAAAAAGAAACGAAAAAAAAAAAGATGGACTGACAACATTGCAGAATGGACAGAGAAACCATTCACAGAGACCCAGACCCAGGCTTCGACACACAACCACCCTTGAAAGCGGAGTATGGCTGCCTACATGGTGGGGTAAAAAAAAAAATGGTCATACACGTAAAAGGACGTGTACATAAGAGTGAACGTGGGAGCTGCAGCCCACAAAGACAGAAGAAGAAGAAGAAGAAGACTCACAACCGACAGACCTGGAGGAATCTGGTGAACAGTTCTTCTGTGCAGCACCCCCCCCAGCACCCCCCCCCCCTTCCCCACCTATGACTCTTCACACAGTGTCGAGGGGGGAAGAGGAGAAGAAGAATGGAGGAGAAGAAGAAGAAGAAGACACACAACCGACAGACGTGGAGGAATCTGGTGAACAGTTCTTCTGTGTAGCCGCCCCCCCCCCCCCCCCCCCCCTCCCATGACTCTTCACACAGTGTCGAGGGGGGAAGAGGAGAAGAAGAATGGAGGAGAAGAAGAAGAAGAAGACACACAACCGACAGACCTGGAGGAATCTGGTGAACAGTTCTTCTGTGTAGCCCCCCCACCCCCCCACCCCCCCAATGACTCTTCACACAGTGTCGAGGGGGGAAGAGGAGAAGAAGAATGGAGGAGAAGAAGAAGAAGAAGACACACAACCGACAGACCTGGAGGAATCTGGTGAACAGTTCTTCTGTGCAGCACCCCCACACCCCCACCCACCCAATGACTCTTCATACAGTGTCGAGGGGGGAAGAGGAGAAGAAGAATGGAGGAGAAGAAGAAGAAGAAGAAGAAGACACACAACCAACAGACCTGGAGGAATCTGGTGAACAGTTCTTCTGTGCAGCACCCCCCCCCCCCCCCCCCAATGACTCTTCATACAGTGTCGAGGGGGGAAGAGGAGAAGAAGAATGGAGGAGAAGAAGAAGAAGAAGACACACAACCGACAGACCTGGAGGAATCTGGTGAACAGTTCTTCTGTGCAGCCCCCCCCCCCCCCCCCCCCCCCCCACCAATGACTCTTCACACAGTGTCGAGGGGGGGAAGAGGAAAAGAAGAAGGGAGGAGAAGAAGAAAGAAGAAGAGGAGGAAGAAGAAGAACAGCCAACTACTATACAAACAATGATGGTTCTGTACCACACGCTTTCAAAACACCGTGCTAACAAACAAAAGCGCAGTGCTGCAGTGCACATGAACTCTCTTTTGGCATTTCCAAAAGGGTTTTCTCTCAACTCTTCGGGGGGGGGGGGGGGGGGGGGGGGAGGGGAAGAGGCAGCTCCAGTCTATTGCAGGACAGAACACAATATATATATATATATATATATATATATATATATATCCTATCATTTCAGAAAATAATATTCATTCATTTACTGAGCCCTGTGAGCGCTCAAGCCTTGCTCTGGTGTCAAAAGTTTTCTCATTCAAATGGTCTTCACATTCACACACATGCATAAAGCGGCTAAGAGCTTGGTCTCCGACTGAGGATAGGCGCTATACAAGTATCCATATCATCATCATCGTCATCACTAACCACAAACAGAAAGGGCATCAACTTCTACAGTATTTACAGATGTGACCACATGTGATCTGCAGGTGGAAACGGTGTATAAGGAGGAAATGCGTCCGCCTAGGAAGCAAGAGAATCTGAGTGCGCTGGTTCACAGCTCCGCCGGCGATATTTTCTCCCCCTCCACTAGACCTCGAGTGATGGTCTGGACGCTAGTCATTCAGATGAGACGATAAACTGAGGTCCTTTATCAACAACAAAGAATTAATAATAATAATATATAAAAAAAATTTTAAACACATATCTATATCCCAGAATGCAAGTAAAACAGTCTAAAACAAAGGAGTACAAGACCTATTTTCTTTCTGAAAAAAAAAAAAACAGAAAAAGAAAAAAACAAAAACAAACCCTTACAACATACAAAAACAACAACAAAAACACCACTCACCTCTAGATTTCATTGTCCGTGCTTTTTTTACCACCATTCACTGAATCACTCAAAAACACCACACACACACACACACACTTCACCTTGGCACAGTTTTCAAGGAGATTTTGGTGGTGGTGGTGGTGGAGAGAAAAATAATAATATATTCATGCAGACAGACAGTCTCTGGCCAGGCATAGTGTTCCACTGTGTCATGTTTCTGAACTCCCTCCTTTTTCTTTTTTCATTTCTTTAACGTCCCTTCTTCACTACGATGAGGTGATTTGGATCACGCACCCATTCATCCATTTCAGTACACCACATACACACTCTCACACAATGTGTATGGGTGAAGGGAATGGTCATGTCATGGTAAATGGGGGTGGGGGGGGGGGGTTTGAGAGCGAGGGGGTGAAAGGGCACAGAACTGAATCTGGGTTTGTTTTTTTTGTTTTGTTTTGTTTTGTTTTGTTGTTGTTGTTTTTTGTTGTTTTGTTTTGTTTTTAAATCTAAAATAAAATCTTTAAAAAAAAAAATTAAAAGGGGGACTGGGGGGAGGTAGGAGTTGAGGGATAATCTCTTTTCACACTCTAAAAGCCGTTCTCCGACAATCAAGATAAATAAAAATTCCCGCATAATACTTCATTGTGAGCTATCAAAACGCAATGCAATTTAGCTACGAAATAATTTTCTCTACAGTTTTCTGATTAAAAAGAAATATATATATAAAGATAGATAGATAGATAGATATTAAATAAATAAATTCTTTAAAAAAAATTCTTTTTTATTTGTTGCTGACACGCACTCTTCGACAAGAAACAGTACCACCATTTTAAAAGATGTTAAAACTAAAAAAAAATTACACTCGCCGCCATAATCGACATCACACGTTTCTGCTTTTCTTTTTTATTTAAAAAAACAACAAAAAAACAAAAACAACCCCATAACTTTTAAAGGATTCTGAAGGAGAAATACATCAACCTGCCCCGTCTTGTTGGGGGAGAAAAAAAATGTTGAGGTTATGCATAATATAACATCTTTTTGGCAAGTTAACACGCTCATATGTTTTCTCCACACACTTCTGACACCTGCGCCTTACCCCCCTCCCCTCTCTCTCCACCATCCTCTCTTCCTCTTCTTCTCTCTTCGCCCTCCACCCCAGCCCACCCCTACCCGCTCTCTCTCTCCCCCCCACCCCCACCTCCACCCCACCCCCTACCCTCTCTCTGTCTCCCATCCCCAACTCCTCCCTCTCTCCAACCAAGTAAAGGTTACATAAGACACTGAGAGCAGTGGTGAAAAACTTTTTTCACAACCATCACCATTTCCATTCTTCTGTAGTGTTTTCTCCCACTTTTTTTTTCCCGCCCCTAGGGACACAGGTATTTTCTATAGGGGAAAAAATATGTGTATATATATATATATATACACACACACACATATATATATATATATATATATCCTTTTCCTGATCGTAGTCAAGGTAACACTTCAATTTTTTTTTTTCCCCCTGTGTCTGGAGAAAAGGTATGCTGCTGATTCAGTTCAACTCTTCCACTGTTTGGTGGGTCTGGTTTTTGGTGGTTGTGTGTGTGTGTGTGTGTGTGTGTGTGTGTGTGTTTTGCATGGAACATCAGTTAACTTTTGCAATGGTAAAATCCTCTGTCTCACACTCATCCCCCTTGTTACCACAACCCCCTCCGATCCATCACTCCACCCCACTTACACATGCACACATACATACATACTGCTAAATAAATAAATAAATAAACAATAATTGTAAATAAATAAATAAATAAATAAATAAAAGATGAGGAGCACTGAACCAGTGATGAACAACACAATAAATAAATGAAACCCCCAGCTGACACACACACACACACACTGACTGAGGCACCATCACCAGCACAACCAAGACTCGAAACAACACAGCAAAAAGACCCTGACATTCTAACATGCCCAAAGTTTCACTCTGTCCTCCTGTCTTGCCCCCCATCTCCCACCCTAACCCCCCCATGGTCCCCCCCCCCCACTGCCCCCATCTCTCTCTCTCCTAACACTGTACAAGACATTCTTCACCTGAACAACAAGATTCACCAGGTAAGAGAAAGGGGGGAAATAGCCATGAGGATATCTACCAAAGTGACACACATGCAGGGCGTGCAGACATCATTCCAGCAGTAGCTGTTGTGTGGGTTTTAACACCTTGTCAAACTGGCATGAGAAAGGAGAGGGGAGGGAGATGGGGGGTGTGGGGGGGGGCACAGAGGTGGCAGGGATGATGGGGGGGGAGGGGGGGGGGAATTCAGAGGAGAGAGGGGGGAGAGAAAGAGGGAGACATTATGTGAGAGGGGTGAATGAGTCAATGTGTGAGTGTGTTAAGTGTCCCTGTGTGCTTACATAAAGGTGTGTAAATTTCTAGAATGAACACATAAAAAGAGTGGGTTTTGTTTTGTTTTTTTTCCAAGTGTATCAGCGCTTCAGTTACCTCTGTGTGTGTGTGTGTGTGTGTGTGTGTGTGTGGCAATACAGGTTTGAGTGGAATATTCATTCGACATTTAGAGTGACCCTCTGATGAATGTAATCAATCTGGGACCACCGATAATTAATTTATAGCAAGAGTCTGTGGCACCCCAAAAAATTTTCAGTGCATCATTCAGAAGCCCTGGTACGACATACACACAACTCGACTCAACAAAACTCCACAAACTGACAAAAAACAGAGACACAACACACAATATAAACCAACACAGCTCTCTCTCAGCCAGCCGCTCATAAGCAGCAACACAGTAACCACACTCCTGCCTTCTGATAACTCATGAATATGTGTCCCTGATTATTTGAAAACTGAAAGGTTGGACTGCGTGTTTACTGAGTGTGTCTCTGGGATGTTTGAACATTTCTAGAAGGAACACGTATCAAAAAAGTGAAAATCCCGTCTCGAAGCATCAGTCTGACATCAGGATCGAAAAAGAGTTGTTTCCCCTTCGTCACTTCCGGCCCCAGACCCCTGGATAAATATGAACAGAAGGTACGCCTGCCTCTCTGTCTCTCTGTGTGTGACTGCGTCGAAAAGGAGTTGTTTCCCTTCACCACTTCCTGACCCAGAACCATCGAGCTCAAGCTCAGTGCCCAGTACCCTGGATGAATATGAACAGAAAGATACGCCTGCCTCTGTGTGTGTGTGTGTGTGTGAAGCAATGCAGATTTGATCAACAGAATTATCATTGTAAGAAACGAATCCCTGAGATCGCAAAGTTTTTTTGTTTTTTTTTTTTTATCCCAAAAACTGATCAGAAGCCCTGGAACAACATACATGCACATAACTCCACACACCCTGACTCAACCAAACCCCTCAAGCTGAAACAAGACACAGACACAACACAAGCCCACACAACTCTCATCAAGCTGACACACAAACAGCAACAATAACCAAGAGACAAACCAGATGCCACTTCCTTTCTTTCTCCCCAGAGGTGGGGTGGGGGTAGTGGGAGAGGGGCGACGTGATTCTGCATTATGCACACAATGAATGGATACCTCAAGTGGACCCTCCCCTCCCCTATCTCTCTCTCTCTCACACACACACACACACACACACACACAGCACCTGCCCATGATACTAGCGACGTGATTCTGCATTATGCACACAATGAATGGATACCTCAAGTGGACCCTCCCCTTCCCTATCTCACACACACACACACACACAGCACCTGCCCATGATACTGCGAAACATCACCACAATGGATTCCTGCTGGGTGGAGCAGGTAAAACCGTTTCCTCCTCCTCCTCCTCCTCCTCCATTCACACAACAAAAAGGTGAAATTCTGTAGACCCGAAGAACCGATGGTGAAATTCCATGCAAGGAATAGCTTTTCTGCTCAGTCAAAATCAATTCTCTCTCACACAGAGGAAAACTCCAAGAGAGAAAGATACCACACAACACAAAACAGCACACTGCATCATGGTGCTGTACAACACAGCAACACATCAGAAACCAATACAAAGTGCAACACCGATGACACAACACAAACAGTAATGTACTCAACATCATGAAACACGACAAAGCAAAATATCAACAGCCTAACACAACGAGTACACAACATCAGAAAACAATACAAAAGTACAACAATTCGAATGATGCACACCCCCCTCCCACCCCACCCCTCCCCAGGAGAAAACAATAAAAAGCAAAATACTTAAAACATAACACAAATAGTGCATATCATCAAAAACCAATACAGAACACATTTACCACATAACACAAAGAGAACACATCACCAGAAACCAACACAAAACACAACTTAATCATAATACAAAGAGTACACACCAGAAACCAACACAAAACAAACAAAAAAAACTTGAAAAAACAAAAGTACACACCATCAGAATCCAACACAAAACACAACTTAAAACAAGACAGAGTATACACCATAAGAGTACATGCCATCAGAGTACACGCCATCAGAATCCAATATAAAATACAACTTAAAACAACACAGAGCACACACCATCAGAGTACACACCATCAGAATCCAACACAAAACACAACTGTAAAACAACACAGAGTACACACCATCCGAGTATACACCATCAGAATCCAACACAAAACACAGCTTAAAACAACACAGAGCACACACCATCAGAAAGCAACACAAAACACAACGTAAAACAACACAGAGTACACACCATCAGAGTATACACATCAGAATCCAACACAAAACACAACCAACAAGAAAAAGAGCAAACACCTCCAGAAACCAACACAAAACACTATCATGACACAATGAGTGCAAAACATCAGAAACCAACACAAAACACAATCGCAACACACAACAAGTACGAAACATCAGAAACCAACACAAAACACAATTATAACACAACAAGTACAAAACATCAGAAACCAACACAAAACACGATCATAACGCAAGTACAAAACATCAGAATCCAACACAAAACACAACTCAGAACACAACACAAGAGAGTACACACCATCAGAAACCAACACAAAACACAACTTACAACACAACACAAATGAGTACACGCCACATGAAACCAACACAAAACACAATTTACAACACAACACAAAGAGCACACACCACCAGAAACAAACATAAAACACAACATAAAACAACAACAACAACAACAAAAAGGGTACAAAACATCAGAAACCCAACACAAAACACAACCCAAAAAAAAAAACCAAAAAGAGTACACACCACCAGAAACCAATACTGAACACATTTACCACATAACACGAAGAGAACACACCACCAGAAACCAACACGAAACATAAATTAATCATAACACAAGTACACAAAACACCAAAAACCAACACAAATCACAACAATCACAACACAACCGTGATAATTACAAAACATCAGAAACAAACACAAAACACAACTTCAATAAGAGTACACACCACCAGAAACCAACACGGAAAAAAAACCAAAAAAAACACAACACCTGTAACAACAAGCGACACCCTAAAAGTAAAACTAAAAGAAGCGAACCATCAGACCACACAACTCACCAGAAGCCCCCAGGCGTGAGGATGGCCCCTTGCCCTTGGAGGTGGAGGACGACAAGGAGGACGACGGACCCCCCAGTCCTTTCCGGCTCTGAAGCACCTTGGTGGACTGCGGCTTGGCAAAGTCCACCTCATCGTCTCCCCCTCTCGACGGCGCTGCACAACACACACACACACACACACCACAGTGACATTGTGTACGTTTACTGTGTCTGGCGAGTCATGAGTAGTGGGCAGACACTGAGACTGACAGGCAGTGGGGTAGACAGGTAGGCAGATGACAGGTAAGCAGACAGACAGGTAGACAGACACGGCGATAGACAAGCAGACAGGTAGACACTGAGACAGACAAGCAGACAGGCAGAAAGACAGGTAGACAGACACTAAGATAGACAAGCAGACAGGTGGACAGACAGGCATACAGACACTGAGATAGACAAGCAGACAGGTAGACAGACAGGCATACAGACACTGAGACAAGCAGACATGAAGACAGACAGGTATATAGACACTGAGATAGACAAGCAGACAGGTATACAGACACTGAGACAGACAAGCAGACAGACAGGCACATACAGACACTGAGACAGACAAGCAGACAGGTAGACAGACAGGTATACAGACACTGAGACAGACAAGCAGACAGGCAGACAGACAGGTATACAGACACTGAGACAGACAAGCAGACAGGCAGACAGACAGGTATACAGACACTGAGACAGACAAGCAGACAGGCAGACAGACAGGTATACAGACACTGAGACAGACAAGCAGACAGACAGGTATACAGACACTGAGACAGACAAGCAGACAGGTATATACAGACACTGAGACAGACAAGCAGACAGGTAGACTGAAAACAGGTAGACAGACAGACAAGCAGACAGGCAGGCAAACAGGTATATACAGACACTGAGACAGACAAGCAGACAGGTAGACAGACAGGTATACAGACACTGAGACAGACAAGTAGACAGGCAGGCAGACAGGTATACAGACACTGAGACAGACAAGCAGACAGGTAGACTGAAAACAGGTAGACAGACAGACAAGCAGACAGGCAGGCAGACAGGTATACAGACACTGAGACAGACAAGCAGACAGGTAGACTGAAAACAGGTAGGCAGACAGACAAGCAGGCACACAGGTATATACAGACACTGAGACACACAAGCAGACAGGTAGACTGAAAACAGGTAGACAAGACAGACAAGCAGACAGGCAGGCAAACAGGTATGTACAGACAGAGACAGACCAGCAGACAGGCAGGCAAACAGGTATGTACAGACACTGAGACACACAAGCAGACAGGTAGACAGAAAACAGGTAGGCAGACAGACAAGCAGGCAAACAGGTATATACAGACACTGAGACAGACAAGCAGACAGGTAGACTGAAAACAGGTAGACAGACAGACAAGCAGACAGGCAGGCAAACAGGTATATACAGACACTGAGACAGACAAGCAGACAGGTAGACAGAAAACAGGTAGGCAGACAGACAAGCAGGCAAACAGGTATATACAGACACTGAGACAGACAAGCAGACAGGTAGACTGAAAACAGGTAGACAGACAGACAAGCAGACAGGCAGGCAAACAGGTATATACAGACACTGAGACAGACAAGCAGACAGGTAGGCAAACAGGTAGGCAGACTGACAGGCAGACAGGCAGGCAAACAGGTACATACAGACACTGAGACAGACAAGCAGACAGGTAGACTGAAAACAGGTAGACAGACAGACAAGCAGACAGGCAGGCAAACAGGTAGGCAGACAGACAAGCAGACAGGCAGGCAAACAGGTATATACAGACACTGAGACAGACAAGCAGACAGGTAGACTGAAAACAGGTAGGCAGACAGACAAACAGACAGGCAGGCAAACAGGTATATACAGACACTGAGACACACAAGCAGACAGGTAGACTGAAAACAGGTAGGCAGACAGACAGGCAGACAGGTAGGCAAACAGGTATATACAGACACTGAGACACACAAGCAGACAGGTAGACAGAAAACAGGTAGGCAGACAGACAAGCAGGCACACAGGTATATACAGACACTGAGACACACAAGCAGACAGGTAGACAAAACAGGTAGACAGACAGGCAGGCAAACAGGTATGTACAGACAGAGACAGACCAGCAGACAGGTAGGCAAACAGGTATATACAGACACTGAGACACACAAGCAGACAGGTAGACAGAAAACAGGTAGGCAGACAGACAGGCAGGCAAACAGGTATATACAGACACTGAGACACACAAGCAGACAGGTAGACAGAAAACAGGTAGGCAGACAGACAGGCAGGCAGAAGGACAGGTGTACAGACAGACAGACAGACAGATTGGTGGTAGTAGCAGGAGGGAGGGAGGGAAATGGGGTATACTGAGACACATCATCAGACAATGACAAAGAACTGTCCAATTCTGATGACTGCAGGTCCACTGACATTAACACTGTTTTCGATCCCCCACCCCACCCCCACCCCCCAAGTCCACTGGGGATTCAAACCCCAGCACACTCTTGTTTTTTTTCTACACAGTGGCTGTTGGCACGGCTTCCTCCTATCCATACTCTTCCCCCATCAAAAAAAAACAACTGCCATGTAAAAACACACACGCCTACGGAGAGAACAGGTGTTGCAGCCCGCAAGCTAAACACCGCCTACACTGTTCCACAAATATTATTCCGCCATGATCTTTGATTATGATGACATCATCTTGGAGGGAAATGTTATCCAACCTTAATTTTTCGATATTACATATTTTACAGAACGTGCTACGGCAGAAACGGTCAGGCACTGGACTTCTGATTCTGTGTTCTGCCAATGATTTAGAGTTCGTGGCACTGTTTCCGCATGACGTCGTGTCCTTCAGGAAAGATACTTTACTCGGATTTTCCTCACTCCACCCAGCTGTGAACGGGTGGGTACCTGACTTTGTGGTTAGGGAAGGTTAAAGGGGCAGAAGGAGAGGATTGGGTAGCATCTTCCTATGCCTTTCCTACGCCTAGCCCTGGACACAGTGGATATGAATTCACTGTCCGGATGGCCGAAAAAGGCGCCTGAATCTTCAACCCAGCTCTGACTCTCCAGTGGTTTGCTGGGACACTGTAGCTGATCTGACCGTTTTTCTTTTTCTTTTTTTTTTATCACCAAAGTTCACTGAGGAATTGAACCCCAACACACGCACTCTCTCTCTCTCTCTCTCTCTCTCTGCACAGTGGCTGTTGGCATGGCTTCCTCCGGTCCATACTCGTCCCCCATGAAAAAAAATATAAAAACACACCCCAAAAAACAAACTACCATGTAAAAATACACAGACCCGTGGAGAGAACAGGTGCTGCAGCCAGCAAGGTGAACATGCACCCACGCTGTTACACAAATATTATTCCTCCATAATCTTTGATTCAGCCAGCATCTTGCAGAGAAATGTTATCATTCAGCCATGATTTCCGAGACTGTATACTTTATAAACAACATTTCAATTTGTTTTTGGGTTTGTTTTTTTCTCTCCCCTTTTTCTTTTTAATCAATCAAAATACACCCCCAAACAGCCTGCAAGGTAGGTAAAAGTGAAAGTAAACTAAATTAATGCACTTAAAAGAAAGAGGGGGAAAATGAAGTACTTGTGCAGAAAAAAAATATATCCCATGCTGACAAAATGGTGTACATAACTACATGTTTAAATCTGAAATAATAAATGAAAAATAAACAAATAAATTTAATTTTTTTATTTTTTTTTTTATCTCAAACTGTGTGCAAAAGTGTGTGTGTGTGTGTGTGTGTGAGAGAGAGAGAGAGAGAGAGAGAGAGAGAGAGAGAGAGAGAGAGAGAGAGAGAAGCATTTGCCCCTTCTATTAACAGATGTATCTCTACCACTACCATGGAGCACCTCTTTTCTGGAATGTGTGTCTGGGCCAAGAGGACACTTCTACCACAGAATCCCCCCCTGTTCACCCATGCAGAAATCCAATACAATGTACCACAGACCAGCAGACACAGACCGTCAACAAAAAGTTAACATCAAAGCTTGGCACTCGGAGTACTGACATGAACTGTGCCCCAAACTCTGAGCAATAAGCAACAGCCTGCGACACTGCTGGGGGAATTAAAAAGGGGGAATAAATACCTGACCTATACGATACAAAAACAAATTTAAAAAAAAATTGCATGAAGAAAAAAAAAACAACAAAAAAAAACGGGTGTTCTCTCAGTGCAGCAAAGCATTCTTCATGGGGAGAGAAGCCCACATTGCTCACAGAGAAACCTGTTGTGACAAAGAAAAAAAGAGAAAAAAAAAGAGAGTAATACAATATAGTACAATACAAATAAATCCCAGGCATCTGGTCAGAACAGTCCAGAAAAGAAAGAAAGAAGAAGACAAGAGCCACGAGGTGATCAGCCAAAGCAGAAAGGCGAGACCAACAGGAGATTCCTCACAGCAGACTCAAAAGTACAGGCAAGCATGGGCAAAAAGCAGAAAAGCAAAACTATCAGGAGATTTCTCACAGCAGACACAAAAGTAGAGGCGAGCAGAGCATCACAGGGGGCTGGCCCTCTTGATCTGAGCAGACTCAAGACAACAGCACCCAGGTAGGTGGAAGGTGTGAAGGCAAGGACCAGGGTGCAACAAAGGCTGATAGCACAACGCCTCTCCATATCAGGCTGCCTGCCCTCCGCTACCTGTCTGCCTATCAGTCTGGTCCTCAACAGGTGTGGTTGGTTGGGGTTTGGGAGGGTGCGGGGCGCAAGGTGTGTGGGGGATTTTTTTTTTGGGGGGGGTTGGTTGGTTGGGGAAGAGTGCACAGATAAAAAAAACATCTCTTACCTCCCCTTGATAAAAAAAAAAAAAAAATCTCTGAACTCCCTTCGCGCATCTATCTGCCAACACTCTCCCTGTTTTCAGTTTCCATGGGCACCTTGTCTACCACTGCCTCCCCCCCCACCCCTTCCTCCCTCTCTCACTCACAAAGGGGGTTGGGGAAAAAATGAAAAACAGTTCCCAAAAATCTCTTCCTATCTCTCTCTCCCCCTCTCTATCTCTTTCATTTTTCTGAAGAAGGGAGGGGGTGGGGGGTGGGGGTGGGCGATAGGATCGAGTGGAGGGATAGGGGTGGGGAGGGCGGCGGAGGTGGGAGGGGGTGTGTGAAAGCGGTGGAGAGGGGGATTGGTGATAATGTTCTGGGGAGTCAATCACTTGCTGTCGTAATCAATCACTTGCTGCATTCATTTCTTATGATAAACGTTATCTTTGGGAACGTTCTTCCTTTGCCAAGGCGCGGGGGGGGGGGGGGGGGGGGGCAGAAAGGGGAAGGAGGGGGGGGGGGGGGAGATGGAGGAAGGGAGAAACAAAGAGGCCGAGGTAGAATGATAGAAATAATGAGCTTCCTCCTCGCGGAGTGACTGAGCGGTTGGTATGGAGAGGAGAGAGTTGCAAGTGCTGGGTGCTAATTGGTGCCATGTGCCGGGTGCCTTCTTATCATCATCATTTCCCCCCTACCTACCCCCTCCTCTCTCTCTCTCTCTCTCTCTCTCTCTCTCTCATAATGTGCAAAATCTGTATCTGTTTTTTGTTTTGTTTTTTCGTTGTTGCTGTTTTTGTCTTTCTTTCTTTCTTTTTCTACAAAGCTTTTCAAAATAGGGACATTTTCAAAATAATTTCTTTAATATTGCTAAACTAATCTGAGATTTCCAATGCTGTGTTGTCCACATAACTGATATGATAATTTTCACTCTTGTTCATCTGTTCACATTACTTTTATCAATTATTGCAAGCCTGGCTTTGGCCTGAAATGAATAAGCCATCCCTTCTCTCTCTCTCTCTCTCTCTTTCTCTCTCTACCCCCCTCGCCCCCACGCTCCCTTCCCCACACCTCCCCTGTCTCTCTCTCTCTCTCTCTCTCTCTCTCTCTACCCCCCTCTCCCCCACACACCTCCCCTGTCTCTCTCCCTACCCCCCCTCGCCCCCCTCCCTCTCTCTCCTTCCCTCCTCTGTCTCCCTCCCTCTCTACCCTCCCCCCCTCTCCGCCACCCCCCACACCTCCCCTGTCTCTCTCCCTCCTTCCCTACCCTGTCTCTCTCCCTCCTTCCCTCCCCTGTCTCTCTCCCTAACCCCTCCTCTCCCCCATCCCCCACACACCTCCCCTGTCTCTCTCCCTCCCCTGTCTCTCTCCCTCTCTACCCCCCCTCCCCCACTCCCCTGTCTCTCTCCCTCCTTCCCTAACCTGTCTCTCCCTCTCTCTCTCTTCCCTCCCCCTCCATATCTCTCCCTCCTTCCCTTCCCCCCCCCCCCCCCCCAGCCTATCAGGAAACTGTCTTGGAATCCAACCTCCCTCACTCACTCACACTGTCAGTCAGTGCTGCTTCATGCACCAGTACGTTTCCCTGCATGCACACAAGGGGGGCGGTAGGAAAACAGACGGAGCCATTATCATTGTTTCGATCCCAGGCCAAGCAAATCATGCACACAGGATGACACACCCCCACCCCCCACCCCCCACCCCCAACCCCTCTCTCAGTCCACAGCTGCACTGTTGTCTGGGTCAGAGCAGTACAGCATGTTCCGTTCCGCATTCACTTGTTTTGCACACGGGATTTGTGTGTGTGTGTGTGTGTGTGTGTGTGTGGAATCCTGGAGTCTTCACTAAATTGGAGGGGAAAGGGAAGATGATTGTAGAGGAGTAGAGGTCGGGAGAGAGAGAGAGAGAGAGAGAGAGAGAGAGAGAGAGAGTGAGTGTGTGTGTGTGTGTGTGTGTGTGTGTGTGTGTGTGTGTGTGTGTGTGTGTGTGTGCGCGCGCTGCTGAATGGGTATGACATGTATGCAACAATCTCTTTCCAGCCACAGCCACACACAGCAAGAAACATTTGTGTCAAGACAACAAGAAGGTGATGCAAAGAGGGGTGAGGGGTAACATCCCCCCATCCCCACCCCCGCAAACCCCTCACAACACACACACACACACACACACACACACACACACACACACACACACACACACACACACACACACACACACACACACACGCTCCACCCCTACCCTCCAAAAGAGAGATCACCCCAATCACTAAGCGAGGGGAGGACAGGTAAGCTGTCTCAGTCCTCAGAGTGGCGGGATGGAGGGGAAAGAGAGAGAGAGAGAGAGAGAGAGAGAGAGACAGACAGACAGACAGACAGACAGACAGAGAGGGAGGAAGGGGTGGACGGGAGAGGGGGTTATGTACCATCCAAAAAAAAACAACAACTAAAAGTCAAATGTCCAAATATAACCTTTAAAGCCATCAGGGCAGTGAATTCAAATTCGCTCCGTGGGGGGGTACAAGACCCAGTTGCATTGCTCGGACGGAAGAGCCTAGTATGGTCGTAACCCGCTACTGACTGTGAGCCAGTATGGAGCTGACCAATGGCGTAGTTAGGTCAACGTAGGCATTTAGTCACGTGTAACTGTCAAAAGTTAAAACCAAGCAATGCAACTGGCTCCAGTCCTCTCCGGCCACCGTTTTAACTCACTCAGTACGGCCAGTCCTCTCTTCTCCTCTACACAGACCCCCTCGGATGTCCAGTGGGTGTCTTAATGACCCAACCTTTAGCTTCCGTCGTCAGAATTGTGGTATTCTCTGTCAGCATTCACCTCTTCAGTATAAGAGCCTTCCGCTTGCAATATGTTGATGATGGTAATTGGGGTGAAACGCTGTTAACGTCGTCCCTTTCGCCGTTCGTATGGAGAGAGTTAATTAATTAACCTTCGCGGACCCAAGTCTGGAACCCATGTCACACACATGGGTGGAGTGAGGAAAAAGAGACGACAGTGCCGCCCCCCCCCCCCCCCCCCCCCCCCCACGCCCCAAAGGACTCAACACCACGCGGAAACATGGCCTCGAACCCTGACAGCCACTGGTGAACACTGGACAAGACGTCCAACGTATGAACTATTCTGGCAGGACACCGCGGTGCTTCGTAACTATCCCCTGATCATCTTTCTTTTTTTTCTTTTTTTCTTTTCCTCTCCCCTTCTTTTCAAAAATCTTAAAATGGATGATGCTAGATCTGGATAACTGAAGCCACACACATGGGTGGAGTGAGGAAAAAGAGACGACAGTGCCCCCCCCCCTCCCCCACCCCCACCCCCAAAGGACTCAACACCACGCGGAAACATGGCCTCGAACCCTGACAGCCACTGGTGAACACTGGACAAGACGTCCAACGTATGATCCATTCTGGCAAGGCACCGCGGTGCTTCTTAACTATCCCCTGATAATTTTTTCCCCCCTCTCCCCTTCTTTTCAAAAATCTTAAAATGGATGATGCTAGATCTGGATAACTGAAGCCATCAAAACCCTCTTCAACCTCTTCCCTCAAAACATACCCACCCGCAGCTGTTTGCTAACCACGCAACCGAAGAGCCTGTACCTAACTAACATAGGCTCTTTTGGAGGCTCTTTGACATGACTCCGCAACCCCTCCTGCACATCACCCAAGCTTTCAACGTTCAGCGAGTATATATAAGAACAAGGAACCAGTCTACCTCTGCCTATCCTCCACTCTCTCTCTCTCATACACAACTCGCAGCCAGGTATATAAACACAAACAGATCAGTCCTCCCCCTCTGTGAGGCATCCTACCCTTCCCCCTCCTCTCTCTTCCATACACTCTGTGTGTGTGTGTGTGTGTGTGTGTGTGTGTGTGTGTCTGTGTGTGTGGGTGTGTGTGCATACCTCCCTTCCTGTTTAGATCAGCCCGATTTGCTGCCTAAGCAACAATTTCCAATCCACCTCTTTGTTTCACAGCTATCATCGACACCCCCCCCCCCCTTTTTTTTTTTCTTTCTTTCTTTCTTGTAACCTTGACACTAAATCATCCTAACTTTGTGAGAAGACATACCATCAGGGGTTGTTTGTGGGCCGGGGGGCAAAGAGGGGGAGTGCTGGGGGCGTGGAGGGGGAGAGGAGGGGAAAAGGTGAGCGGTTCAAACAAATCCAGGTGGGAAGATTTTTTTTTTTTTTTTTTTTTTTTTTTTTTTTTAATTTGGCTGATTTTGCCAGCCAGCATGATCCAAAGCGAACCAATAATTAGTCTCGGGTGGGGAAAATTGCTTCAAGAAACCTTTCATTGATTCTCCTTTGAGAACGGTTTAACGTTTCAAGTCCTCAGTGGTTCATACACAGTATGCACTTCTTCTTTTTTTTTTATTTTTTTTTTTTTTTTCAAACACTGATTTTGATGTGAATGGTCTTTTATTTCACTCCACTAACTTTCCTATAAAGGATTACACTGTATTTGTATTTGTATTTCTCTTTTTATCACAACAGATTTCTCTGTGTGAAATTCGGGCTGCTCTCCCCAGGGAGAGCGCGTCGCTAAACTACAGCGCCACCTATTGTTTTGGTATTTTTTCCTGCGTGCAGTTTTCTTTGTTTTTCCTACGGAAGTGGATTTTTCTACAGAATTTTGCCAGGAACAACCCTTTTGTTGCCGTGGGTTCTTTTACCTGCGCTAAGTGCATGATGCACACGGGACCTTGGTTTATCGTCTCATCCTAATGACTAGTGCCCAGACCACCGCTCAAGGTCTAGTGGAGGGGGAGAAAATATCGGCGGAGGAGCCGTGATTCGAACCAGCGCGCTCAGATTCTCTCGCTTCCTAAGCGGACGCGTTACCTATAAGCCATCATCACTCCACATCACTGTATGATATCAAGAATTTTTAAAAGCAACAGTATGGTCTGAATCATGCACTCTAGTTACATCACAGGACAGCCAAATGTGCAGGTAGTTGTACATCATAAATCAGCTACAGAACTCAGTAACACAAACACTAACAGGTTAGTAAGCGTTCTTCACAGTTAAACATATTTCTTTATCTAGATACACAGGTTATATGTAAAAATACCTACATAATGACCTACCTGCATCCATCCATCCCTCCCTACCTACCTACCCACTCATAGTCATACCCATACCCATATCCATCCACACATATACGTAAACGCAATCACCCCAGTCGATCAAAAAATGCCGCCTCAGGGGCTCTGAAGTGTTACACAACGCACACAAATCATCAGGATATAAAACAGGGTTGTTGTTTTTTTTAGAAACGGACCAGATCACATCATTTCTGCATGACCTCCCAGATATGAGAAAAGCGGAGCCCTACAATTCACCCCCCCCCACCCCCCCCACCCAACAACAAAGTCTGAGCAACACGGGGCAGAACAGACTTCAGAACCATGATGTGGAAGAGAACCTGTGATGCGTGGGATCGAGATAGCACCCCCCCCCCCCCCCCCACACACACACACACACACACACACCCACACACACCCCTGTCTGAGCTTGCAGAAGTGATCTCAGCAGCGCTTTTAAGTTTGCTTTGCGCAGTGAAGAAACGTTCTTTACTCCTTCCTACCTAATTCCATAGAATAGACTCTCTCTCTCTCTCTCTCTCTCATAATTATTCCAGTCTGTTCTGTCTCTGGTTTTGTTGTTGTTGTTGGGTGTGGGTGTGTGTGTGTGGGGGGGGGGGGGGGGGGGGGGGCAAAATGACACAAACAAGTAACCTTCCGACACCGCTCTCTCACTCCCCCCCCTCTCTCTCTCTCTCTCTCTCTCTCTCTTCAAAGAAGGGATATCAGGAAGGCTGACTGAAGGCGTGGTGGAAGGGGGTTGGAAAGAGAGAGACAGACAGACAGAGGCAGAGACAGAGAAAGAGCAGTGTTAGTGGAAAGGGAGAAGGGGAGGGCGGGGGAGGGAGAGAATGAGACAGACAGAGGCAGAGACAGAGACAGAGAAAGAGCAGTATTAGTGGAGAGGGAGAAGGGGAGGGAGAGAACGAGACAGAGGCAGATGCAGAGACAGAGACAGAGCAGTGATAGTGGAGAGGGAGAAGGGGAGGGAGAGAACGAGACAGAGGGAGATGCAGAGACAGAGAAAGAGCAGTGATAGTGGAGAGGGAGAAGGGGAGGGAGAGAACGAGACAGAGGGAGATGCAGAGACAGAGAAAGAGCAGTGATAGTGGAGAGGGAGAAGGGGAGGGAGAGAACGAGACAGAGGCAGATGCAGAGACAGAGAAAGAGCAGTGATAGTGGAGAGGGAGAAGGGGAGGGAGAGAACGAGACAGAGGCAGATGCAGAGACAGAGAAAGAGCAGTGATAGTGGAGAGGGAGAAGGGGAGGGAGAGAACGAGACAGAGGCAGATGCAGAGACAGAGAAAGAGCAGTGATAGTGGAGAGGGAGAAGGGGAGGGAGAGAACGAGACAGAGGCAGATGCAGAGACAGAGAAAGAGCAGTGATAGTGGAGAGGGAGAAGGGGAGGGAGAGAACGAGACAGAGGCAGATGCAGAGACAGAGAAAGAGCAGTGATAGTGGAGAGGGAGAAGGGGAGGGAGAGAACGAGACAGAGGCAGATGCAGAGACAGAGAAAGAGCAGTATTAGTGGAGAGGGAGAAGGGGAGGGAGAGAACGAGACAGAGGCAGATGCTGAGACAGAGACAGAGAAAGAGCAGTGATAGTGGAGAGGGAGAAGGGGAGGGCGGGGGAGGGAGAGAACGGTGTCGGCGTATGCCTGCCAGAGGCGGAGATGCCGGGGTATATAAAGGTTGGGGTGGCAGAGACATACAGACCGACAGACATTAACAGATGGAGATCGGGCTCTGTACAGAGAGCTCTGCCATCACAGCTGACGATCTCACCACCACCATGTAGCGCGCGCGCGCACGCACGCACGCACACGCACACACACACACACACACATTTATCTATCTACACACAGCATGCAGTCAGTCAGGGAGGGGAGAGGCACAACTACATGATGGGGTGGGAGTGACATGCAAGTAAACAAACCCCACACCCCCAAGTTTCAAAAGTTAGCACACACACACACACACACACACACACACACACACACACACACACACACTGATAGGCTGCATCACTGCATCATCTTAAGTGTAACGAACAAGTGTAGGGCTTGTGCAAGACGAGAGAGAGAGTGTGTGTGTGTGTGTGTTGGGGGGAGGGAGGGGTAGGGGGCGGGGTTGGGAGGGGGGTGGAAGAATTGTGCAAGCACTGCATCATGGACATGGGAGTGTGATGTGCATCTGGGGGAGGTGTGTTGTATGAGTTGTTCGTGTGTTGTTGTGTTGTTGGTGTTACTGGGACGTTAAACATATACATGTGTATATATATCTATGCTGTTCTTGTGTGTTGTGTTGCTGGTGTTACTTTTCGTCACAACAGATTTCTCGTGTGAAATTCGGGCTGCTATCTCCGGAGGAGATCGCATCTCTCTTGTTACTATCTTTCTCTCTCTCTCTCTCTCTCATGCTTATATCATCTCTATCTTTCCATGCATCTCTCCCTCCCTCCCCTCCCCACCCTATCCCAACAACCCTCCATACACACACATGCACACGTAAAAAAACAACAACAAAAAAACACCTAAGCAAACCAGCTCACCTTGTGAGTTTCTGGAAGGGAAAAGAGATCGGTATTTCTTGACGATCTTCTCCCGAATAGACACCATGGCATTCCCTCCTCCTCCTCCTCCTCTTTCTGCTGAAGCTCAACAACAACTGTTCACTGTTCCGCTGGGAGTGCACCCCCTTCCCCTGGCCCCTCAATCCACCACACCACACACACAACTGGCTCCCCACAGACTTGAGTTTAACGCAAACAGCAAAAAGCCCTAGATCAAGGTCCACTTGTCCAAACCTTCATGTAGTCTTCAGGAGTCTTCGCTGCAATAGTCCACGCTGGGTTTCCGTTGCGATGATCTCTCTCTCTCTCTCTGAAGATAAGGAGTTTAACTGGGTGTCCACGGATCCCCCTCTCTCTTTGATCAGTTAATTAGGAACCAAGTGGTTCAACACTGCCTGGAAATTCCCCACTGTTGAGTTATGTCAGTTATGTGGGTGCACACACACACACACACACACCCAACACTCACCCTCAAGGAATCCCCACTAACCAGTGCCTAGAGATCTCGATCGCTTCTCCAAGTTATCAGCCTCAGTTCACTAATCGAAGCACAAGGATCTTGCTCACACCTCCCAGCCAATCAGCCGCCAGGTATAGTATAGCTACTGATCAGTAGAGCAGGGTCTCATTCATTCACACCTCCAAAGAAGTCAGCCTCCAGGGTATCTCCAATTATCAGTGTAGTGAACGATCTCACCACCAATCAGCACAAATGATAATCATCAATTGATCAACACACCTCCACACACAGCAATGGGGTCTGTCTGCACCACACTAGTGCAACAGATCGATCACAGTGTCCAAACAGGGAAGACAAAGTCAGACAACACTTAGCTTTGCTCCTCACACACCAACTTAAGTCTTCACTCACTTCACGCACCCTGCGTCCTTTACACTTTTTTCACACAGTATCGGGAAAAGTGGTTACTTTTCTAACACAACCTTTTTTTTCTCTTTTCTTTTCTGGGGGTGGTGCGTTGTATGAGTTGTTCGTGTGTACTATGTGTTGTTGGTGTTACTGGGGCGTAACAAATCCAAACAAATCCCCAAACCTATACACCGCTTGTTCTCAGAGCCATCAAACCACACTGACTGCTAATGTTGCTGCTGCAAGTGTTCAATTTCATCTCCAAGAGATGATCAATTCTCTACCAAAGACGGTTGTTTGCTGCAGGCTGACGTCAGAAATATCACATTTTAATCCACGAAGAATAAATAAATCACATGAATATATTTCCAAATCACAGGATGTATCATCACATATATAGCATCCGGAACATCCAAAGAACAAATCGCCTGTGTACATCCGGAATCCAGCACAGACACTCTCAAGCTGCACAAGTGAGATTGAGATGTTCCGTTTTGTTGCTGTTTCTTTTCCTTCTTTTTCTTTATTCAGTCTGAAATCGCTCCACTTACATCCACAGCTATCTATTTAATTCTTCTCCTTCTCCCCAAACTCTGTGAAGAGTCACTGGGATGCCAAACAAAAAGAACTGTTCGCCAGATTCCTCCAGATCTGTGGGTTGTGAGTCAAAGGTTGGGGTTCTTAGCATAAATATAAAATAACAAAACTTTACAATTCACCACCTTCAAAATAGTCCTTCAGTCTGATTTCAGAGTTGCGTTCGTCTGAAGAAGAATCTAACCCCTGTGACGGAACAAATTAGACACGACAATACAAACAGTATGCACGAGAGAGGGAGAAAGGACAACCAAAAGGACAAATGTCCGTTCAGCACCTCCAGGCAGGCGTAAAGTCTTGAACGAACATCTCTCACGGAAGGAGACAGTGTGACATTTACAAACATGTGCTACATCATACACATACACGACTGCGTGCGTGAGAGACAGGACAACCCAACAGACAAATGTCCTTTCAGCACCTCCAGTCAGGGTGAGAGTCTTGGAGGAACCTCTCTCATAGAAGACGACAGCGTGGCATTCTACAGACATGTGCTGCTCACTCTCATACACGACCGCGTGCGTGAGAGACAAGACGACCCAATAGACAAATGTCTTTCCGACACCTCCACTCAGGCTGAAAGTCTTGGGAGGAAAGAACCTCACCTATGGGGAAGAAGACTGTGATATTTTACAGACATGCGCAACACACTAGTGCACGACTGCGTGCGTGAGGAAGGAAGGAAGGGAGGAAGGTGGCAGAATGGTTAAGACGCTCAGCTGCCAATACAGAGAGTCCGTGAGGGTGTGGGTTCGAATCCCGCTCTCGCCCTTTCTCCTAAGTTTGACTGGAAAATCAAACAGAGCGTCTAGTCTTTCGGATGAGACGATAAACCGAGGTCCCGTGTGCAGCACGCACTTGGCGCACTGAAAAAGAACCCATGGCAACGAGAGTGTTGTCCTCTGGCGAAATTACGTAAAATGAAATCCACTTTCATAGGTACACAAATATGTAAGCATGCACTCAAGGCCTGACTAAGCGCGTTGGGTTATGCTGCTGGTCAGGCATCTGCTCAACAGATGTGGTGTAGCGTGTATGGATTTGTCCGAACGCAGTGACGCCTCCTTGAGAAAGTGAAACTGAAACTGAAACTGCGTGCGTGAGAGACAGGACTACCCAGAAGACAAATGTCCGTTCAGCACCTCCAGGCAGGTGTAAAGTCTTGGAGGAAAGTACCTCTCTCTCACGGAAGACAGTGTGGCATTTTACAGACATGTGCTGCACACTCACACACGACTATAGCCCCAGTCTTTCACCCCCAGCCCGGAATAACACACTGCCTACAATGATCACACCACACACCACGCCACATGGGCTTCTGGCTGCTTTCTTTGTGTTTCTTGATGCTGGCCTTGGATGAATGCGCGCGCGCACGCACACACACACACACACACACAAAGACATATAGTATACACAGACACGCACGCACGCATGCACGCTGGGAGAGGGGGGGGGGGGAGAGGGAGGGAGGGAGAGTCCTCTTCTGAAGCTGTGGAACTTGAAGACAGCACGGTCAGTACTGGTACCAAAGAGCCCAGACCACTCCATCTACTCCCCCTGTGCCGGTACTGTGCGAAGAAACTATTTATACAGCAGTTCAAAGTGAATGACATTGCGTTTCCTCTCTATCTGTTCTACATTGTTTCAAAAACTGATAACCATCAGTGGACATGAAAGGCAACAATTTCATGGAATGAATGGGGAAAATACTTGTTCATGCTCTCTCTCTCTCTCTCTCTCTCTCTCTCTCTCTCTCTCTCTCTCTCTCTCTCTCTCATACCAATGGATGGAATATGATATATCTATATCTAAACGACCAATCAAGTTCTTTCAAAACTGACGATCAACCCAGTTGGACAAAAACAAGATGCCTACAGTTAAACACACACACACACACACACACACACAAATCTGATCGCAACAACTGAACCGAACAATAATAACAGATGGTCTGCAGGGATCCAGTGATGGTGAACAACCCCCACCCCCAACACACACATCTTCCCACATCCTACCCCCCACCCCCCACCCCCACTGTGAACTGAAATAATATCCTGTCCACAGCCACACAACCGGGGAAAGACTTGGGAAGATTTCCGGGTACGAATCACAAACTATTATGATCAGCAGCAACACGGCGAAGATTTTCCGGGTACGAATCGCAACTGACGTGAATACCGGCAACACGGGCACACACACACACACGCACACATAGACACTACTAACATCTCTTATTCTAATTCTGGTGTCTATGACGACGCACAGCGGTTGGGAGAAAGCGAAAGGCAGTGCTGTGCTCTACCGCCAACAGTCACAGAAAGAGCACAGGCAGCAACGTGTGCTGCACACGCACGTACCGGGAACTACACACACACACACACACACACACAGGGCAATAAGTGCAGCGGTTCTCGGATCAACTGCTGTTTTGTTTCCCTGTTGGTTTGTTTCTCACCACCGAAACGATCTCTTCGCCGCCTCCCCCCCTCCCCCTCCTGCAGACTCTTTGGTACCGGTACTACTCCCTCCCTCCCTCCCTCCCTAACCACTCACTCCGCACCCCAGGCCCCAAGCTAACAGCCCATCCCCTCCCTCCCTCCCTCTATTCTATACCACAAGACACACGCTCACACATTATCGCTTTGTCTGTATGCAGAGCCTGACACACAACTAATAAACCGCCAGACCTGGAGTTGGAATCCCGTGAACAGTTCTCTATGGTGCCCCGATGCATGACGACTCTTCTCACATGGCCTACTGTAAAGGAGGAGGAGGAGGATGGGGAGGGAGGGAGGAGGGGGAATGGGAGGTGTCTGATGAAGAAGAAGGAGGAGGAGGAGAAGAAGAAGAAGAAGCAGAGGAAGAGCAGCAGCAGCAGCAGCAACACGTTCACGCACAACACAACCTCCCCAACACACATAACACTGGGCGCAGGCACATGTCAACAGGAACACTTTTTTTTTCCCCCAGCAACAAGTTCTGGCATCACACCACCAGCCCCATCACAGCCTGAACTCGTGACTGCTCTCCGGGATTCCACAGACACTCATACACCCCCCCCCCCCCCCTCCCTCCTCATGGAAAACCGTTCAACGTGTATAGCACTGGAAGAAAGTCCTCTCCTCCACTCTCACACACACCACGAACACAACAAACAAAATGTCAACAGGAAAACTTTGCCCTTTGCCCCCCCCTGCAACAACTTTTGGCAATAAAAGTATTTTCCTTAACCCCCACCACCCCACCCCGCCCCCTCCACCCCTCTCTTTCTCTCACAGCCTAACACAGCTGGGAACTGATCCGGGATTTCACCAGACTCTCACACACAGACACCGGTCCTGGAAAACGCGATGTACTGGACAAAGTCCCTCTCTTCCGCACACAACCAAGAGCAAAAAAATAAGTAAAAAGTCAACAATAAAACTTTGCCCCTGCAACAAGCCTTTTTCTTTTCTTTTTTTTAAAGTGCACTGAAGTCCCCCCCACCCCCCCCCCCACCCCTTCCCTAATAGCGCCCAGCACAGCCTGAACTACGGGAAGGCAGACATTCACACTCACACACAACCCTTCCGGAGAAAACCTGTGGCACCGGAGAAAGTCTTTCTCTATTCCCACCACAGACACAGACACAACAACGACGACAACAACAAAACAAAACCCAAAGAACACCTCCTCTAACACTCTCATCACAGCCCGCGGTCGGCACAGCACAACACTGAGTAATTATGTCAACTGGAGAAGAAGAAAAAAAATCTACTACTACAGCAACAAGTAACTTCTGGCACAACTGGAGTGCTCTGAACGTGAGTGATGCCAGATATAAAACAGAGTCCTCCAGAAAAAAGTGTGGCACTCACAGAGTCGTCTTGAGTGATGCTAGATATAAAACGTAGTCCTCCAAGAAAACGCGTGGCACTCGCAGAGTCCTCTCCTTCTCTCCCACCACGAACACAACCAACAACCCACAACAACAACAACCACCACAACAACAACGACGTCTACAACGACGCCTCGTCTCGTCACAAGTCCCAGGGCCGGGCACGGCACTCACCACGCTTGCTGACGTTTAGCTGTGATGATGATGATGATGTGAGGCCAGCAGTGCCAGACTCGCCACACTCCCACAGGCACAGTCAGTACACATGCAGGTGAAACGCAAGAAGCATGCGAAACAAAGAAAGGCGAGACGACACGCCGACGCCGGCTGCTGCTGCTGCTGCTACTGCTACTGACGCTCCTGCTGCTGCCAGAGAGGAGAGGCTGCAAGGGGAAGGAGGAGTGGTGGGAGAGGGGGAGGGATGGGGGTAGATGGAGGTACACTCCCAGTGAACAGGCATGTATGAAAGAGAGTGAGAGAGGGGGAGAAGTGAGAGAGTTAGTGTGTGTGTGTGTGTGTGTGTGTGTGTGTGTGTGTGTGTGTGTGTGTGTGTGTGTGTGTGTGCTTGCGCATGCTTAGATATTGTGTACCGTGTGTGTGTGTGTGTGTGTGACTGTGTGTGTGTGTGCGCGCGCGCGCGCGCCGCAGAGAAAGCACAGGTGAGTTGTGAAAAAGAAAGGAAAAAAAAAAAAAGGGAAGGAGGGGTCAGACTGGCGTGAGGTAAAAATAACATTGCGGTGACGTGGCCTGTTGTGTGCAGTACGGGGAAAGCCCCCTGACTCATGATCAACTCGGAAGCTCTTCTCCACTCTCTTTGTCTGGTGGAACTTCTATTCCCCTTCCGTTTACTTTACTTCGGCTTGCCAGTGATGATGTGGAGAAAAAAATTTTTAACCGACGTCACGGAATACTGTACTGTGATTTGACTTCTTGCTATACAGTCATCTCTGTCGGTCATATTGCGTCACCTCTGCAGTTCACACGCAAATCTGACGAATCACTTTTTCTCTCTCTCTCTCTCTCTCTCTCTCTCTCTCCTCAAAACAACGTTAACTGCTCTCTCTCTCTCTCTCTCTCTCTCTCTCTCTCTCACACACACACACACTCTCTCTCTCACACACACACACTCTCTCTCTCTCTCCTCTCTCTCTCTTTTGATTCCACCCCTCTCCCTAAAATATCTTGCTCTCCTTCTTTCTCAAATATCTGACTCTATCCACCTCTCTAAACTGAGGTTAAATGTTGCCTCCCTCCTCTGCCCCCCCCCCCTCCTCCCTCTGTCTCTCTCTCTCTCTCTCAGTTGACTCCATCCCTCTCTCTAAAATATCTTACACACTCTCTCCCTCTTTCTCAAATATATGACTCGATTCCGTCCTCCATTTAAACCAAGTTTAACTGTTGCTTTTCTCTCTGTGTGTGTGTGTGTGTGTGTGTGTGTGTTTGTGTGTGTGTGTCTGTCTGTCTGTGTCTGTGTGCGTGCGTGCGTGCGTGCGTGCTTGCGCGTGTGCGCGCGTGTGTGTGTGTGTGTGTGTGTTGCTAATGCCAACCACGCAACCGAAGAGCCTGTACCAAACAAAGGCTCTTTTGGAGGCTCTTTGACATGACTCTGAAACCCATCCTGCACATCACCTAAGCCTTCGATGTTCAGCGTTCACCTTGTATATATATAAGAACAAAGAACCAGCCTGTCTCTGCTTGCCCTTCTCTCTCTCTCTCTCTCTCTCTCTCTCTCTCTCTCTCTCTCACACACACACACAGACACACACAGACACACACACACACACACACAGAGCTCGCAGCCAAGTATATAAACACAAACAGATCTGTCTTCCCCCTCCGTGAGGTATCCCCCCCCCCCTCCACTCCCCCTTCCCCCCCCTCTCTCTCTCTCTCTTCCCTCCCTCCCTATACAATTTTGTGTTGTTATTTTTTGGTTTTGTTTTTTCTCCCTTTTCTGGTTTTCATTCCACACTGATAATTATCAGCTTTACAATTAGCGCTGGACCGGTCTGAGGTGTCGCTCTTCAGTTCTTCTTGGTTATTTTTCTTCCTGTTCTTCTACTCCTTCTCCCTCCTCAGTCTACCCATCCATACCCGACCCATCGACCCCAACACCCCCCCTCTTTACTGAACTACCGGATGCTTTTCACACTCTTCATTCCAGACTTGATCAGCTGTACAATTAGCGTTCGGTCTTCTTGTCCCCCCACTCCACCCTCCACCCCTCTCTCTCTCTCTCTCTTTCTCTGCCTTCCTGCTTATCTGTCTCTCCTTATGTCTGTCTGTCTGTCTCTCTCTGTATATGCGCGCGCGCGTGTGTGTGTTGCATAGTGCAACAACGGGCAGTGTGTTTATGGTGGTGATTGGAAGACCGGTTTATACACACACACACACACACACATCCCCACAATGCTGTTCGTGTTTTCTCTCTCTCTCTCTCTCTCTCTCTCTCTCTCTCTCTCTCTCACTCAATCTCTCTCAAGCAATGACAACGGTGAGAAAAAAAAAAAATTTCAAATCTCCCTCCCACTCTCCCTTCATCCACACCCTCCCTCCCCACCTTCCTAACACTCCACCCTCCCCCCCCCCCCCAATCCCCCCCCCCCCCCACACACACACTTTTCTCTCCCCATTCCTCCCTCTCCCTTCCCTTCAACCAACCAACTCCACCCCCCACCCCATCCACTCACCTCTTTCAGTCTTCCCTCTCTGCTGGTGAAGCAATCAGAGCAGAAAGACCATACAACGGAAAAGCACAGATGGTGCGGACGGTAGAAGTAGGGGAAGAAGTCAAAGAGGAAAGAAGAAGAAGAAACAGTGACAAGAGTCAAAGAGTTAGTACCTCCCACAACACTGCAGCACTGAAGCCACCCTCCCAACCTCCAGCACCGATGCAAGGTACTTGGCACTTTCACTGTATACCTTTCTGTAGCGTGACTGCAACTCTCTCTTTCTCTCTCCCTCTTTGAACTCCTCATTTTTTTTCTGAAAGGTTACTGTTCTGTCTGTCTGTCTGTCTGTCTGCCTGTCTGTCTCTCTCTCTCCTTGCCCACTTTTCTGAAACGTTACTGCTCCCTCCCCACCTACCTTTCTGAAACGTTACTGCACTCAATATCTCCCCGCCCCCTCCCTCCCTCTCCCTCCCTCCCCTCTCTCGCTCTACCACCCTCACCCCTCTCTCTCTCTCCCTCCCTCCCTCCCCAACCTCTCTCTCCCATCTCCACTATACATAATATATATATATATATATATCTCCCCCTCCATCCCCCTCCCTCCTTCCCTCAACCTCTCTCCCCCCATCTCCCTCCATTCCCAGAGTCCCGATGTACAGTACAAAAGTGCAGGCACAGCTTCTATTCTGTAAACCTACTATACGTGGAAACCATGAACACCGCGAGGGGGGGCACGGAGTGGACAGATCTTCCGGAAGCGTGAAACGAGGGGGATGAAATGCTACACAAAACACAACAACAAACTAATAATAATACTGAAGGAAGAGATGGTAGGAGCAGGGGTGAAGGATGTGAGAGACATGGAGGGTGGGGGTGGAGTTCAAGAACGTTGCAGTATACTTTTTTTTTCTTTTTTTTTTAATTTAAAGAAGAAGAAGAAGCAGAAGGGGGAGAGGGGGAGGAGGAGGAGGATGAGGAAGAGAAGAATAAGAAGAAGCAGGAGGAGGAGGAGGGGGAAGAAGAATGAGGGGGGGGGGGAAGGAGGAGGAGGGAGAGAAGAAGGAGGAGGAGGGGGAGAAGGAGGAGGGGGGGGGGAGAAAAGAAGCAGGAGGGGGAGCAGGAGGAGGATGAGGATGAAAAGAAGAATAAGAATAAGTAGGAGGCGGAGAAGGAGGGGGAGGGGAGGAAGAAGAAGAAGGAGGAGGAGGGTGGAGGAGGAGGGGGAGGAGGAGGAAGAGGAGGGGGGAAAAAAGGCCATGGCCCCGTAACAAGAGAAGGATGTTATTGTGAAGCGCTTTCAGGTGTTCCAGGCTGTGTGCAGATATCTGCCTTCACCTGGGACACTCTTCAGTTCACTTGTGTTCCATTCACTTCATTTTCATTCTCTGTCTCTGTCTGTCTGTCTGTCTCTCTCTCTCTCTTCCACTTCACGGCACAAACACACACACACACCCCTCACACTTTACATACATGTACCGTCACACACACGCATGCACACACACGCACACGCACAGAGAGAGAGACAGACAGACAGACAGATGGAGACAGAGAGACACACAGAGAGAGACAGACAGACAGAGGTGGGGAGGGAGGGAGGGAGGGAGAGAGGGAGAGAGAGACATACAGTGAGAGAGGGAGGGATGGAGGGAGAGAGAGAGTGTGTGTGAGAGAGGGAGGGATGGAGAGAGGGAGGTGGGAGGGAGGAAGAGAGATAGAGGTAAGGAGGGATGGAAGAGGGATGGAAGGAAGAGGGGGAGAGGCAGAGAGAGAGAGAGAGAGAGAAACACTTCAACCGTGGAATGAATGACTCACCCACCCGTACCTCTCTCTCTCTCTCTCTCTCCATCCGCCACATACACGCCAACACTCACCGACCCGAGACAGGCACCACACCAGGCACACGAAGTGTGTGTGTGTGTGTGTGTGTGTGTGTGTGTGTGTGTGTGTGTGTGAACAAGCAGTGGAAGAAGACTGTGCTGCCCCGTCTGCATCTGCACCTCCCTTTACTTCCTTGGGAGCACTTTTTCTCCTCTCACCCCCACACCCTCCAACTCCACATGTCCCCCCCCCCCCAACTCCACCCCCACCCCTGTACATCTCTTGTCTACACTCTTCTCTCTCTTCTTCGTGGGCTTTGATCACTTAAAAAAAAAAAAAAAAAAAAAAAAAAAAAAAAAAAAAAAAAAAAAGATCACAACCGAAAAAATAGAAGAGGAAAAATCCAGGACAGACAGATAGATTGGCAGGCAGGCAGACAGACAGATAGATAGATGGATGGATGGATGCAGGGGTGGATGGGGTGGGGGATGGGGGTGGATGGATGGGCGGACAGACAAGAAGATCCCAGCCCAAACAGCAGAATGAACTAATCCATTACAGATAAGATAGATAGACAGACAGACAGACAGAGAGACAGACAGGCAGACAGACAGATAGATAGATAGATAGATAGATAGATAGATAGATAATAACATCACAGCAAAAAAAATATTATAAAATAATCTAGTATAGACATAGACAGATAGAGAGATAGATAGATAGATACACAGACAGATAATGACAGAACTATCTCCTGGTCTGGCTTTCTCCTTCTATTCCTCAGCGACCACCCCACCCCACCCATCCCGTCTCCCCCGAAAATGCCTCCTCCACACCCCGCACATCATCACTAAAATCAGTGTTTTCCACACCCCGCACATCATCACTAAAATCAGTCCATTCCACACCCCGCACATCATCACTAAAATCAGTCCATTCCACACCCCGCACATCATCACTAAAATCAGTCCATTCCACACCCCGCACATCATCACTAAAATCAGTCCATTCCACACCCCGCACATCATCACTAAAATCAGTCTATTCCACACCCCGCACATCATCACTAAAATCAGTCCATTCCACACCCCGCACATCATCACTAAAATCAGTCTTTTCCACACCCCGTACATCATCACAAAAATCAGTCTATTCCACACCCCGCACATCATCACTAAAATCAGTCCATTCCACACCCCGCACATCATCACTAAAATCAGTCTATTCCACACCCCGCACATCATCACTAAAATCAGTCTATTCCACACCCCGCACATCATCACTAAAATCAGTCCATTCCACACCCCGCACATCATCACTAAAATCAGTCTATTCCACACCCCGCACATCATCACTAAAATCAGTCTTTTCCACACCCCGCACATCATCACTAAAATCAGTCTATTCCACACCCCGCACATCATCACTAAAATCAGTCTATTCCACACCCCGCACATCATCACTAAAATCAGTCCATTCCACACCCCGCACATCATCACTAAAATCAGTCTATTCCACACCCCGCACATCATCACTAAAATCAGTCTTTTCCACACCCCGCACATCATCACTAAAATCAGTCTATTCCACACCCCGCACATCATCACTAAAATCAGTCTTTTCCACACCCCGCACATCATCACTAAAATCAGTCCATTCCACACCCCGCACATCATCACTAAAATCAGTCCATTCCACACCCCGCACATCATCACTAAAATCAGTCCATTCCACACCCCGCACATCATCACTAAAATCAGTCTTTTCCACACCCCGCACATCATCACTAAAATCAGTCTATTCCACACCCCGCACATCATCACTAAAATCAGTCCATTCCACACCCCGCACATCATCACTAAAATCAGTCCATTCCACACCCCGCACATCATCACTAAAATCAGTCTATTCCCTCCTGTCCCTGGGCACACTCCGCTGAGCTGAATAGCATAATGCACTCTCTCTGCTTTCACTGCTCCCTACCTATCACCTCTGACATTAATCTATTGCTCCCTTTCCCTGGGTATATTCTGATTTCACTGCTCTCAACCAATCATCAATGACATTAATCTATCCCCGCCCCCCTTTCCCTGGGTACATTCTAACTGATTTCACTGCTCCCAACCAATCATCAATGACATTAATTTATTCCCCCCTTTCCCTGGGTACATTCTCTCTGATTTCACTGCTCCCAACCAATCATCAATGACATTAATTTATCCCCCCCCCCCCCCCTTTCCCTGGGTACATTCTCTCTGATTTCACTGCTCCCAACCAATCATCAATGACATTAATTTATTCCCCCCTTTTCCCTGGGTACAATCTCTATGTTGTCATTGCTCCCAACCAATCATCAATGACATTAATTTATCCCCCCCCCTTTCCCTGGGTACATTCTCTATGTTGTCACTGCTCCCAACCCAATCATCAATCGACATTAATCTATCCCCACCCCCTTTCCCTGGGTACATTCTCTCTGATTTCACTGCTCCCAACCAATCATCAATGACATTAATTTATTCCCCCCTTTCCCTGGGTACATTCTCTCTGATTTCACTGCTCCCAACCAATCACCACTGACATTAATCTATTCCCCCCCCCCCACTTTCCCTGGCTACATTCTAACTGATTTCACTGCTCCCAGTCAATCATCAATGACATTAATCTGCCACCCCACCCCCCCCCCCCTTTCCCTGGGTACATTCTCTCTGATTTCACTGCTCCCAACCAATCATCAATGACATTAAATTAATTTATTCCCCTCTTTTCCCAGGGTACATTCTCTGTGTTCTCACAGCTCACAACCAATCCCCATTTTCTCTCATCCCCCCCCCCCCCCCAACACACACACACACACACACACACACGAAATCCGATGTAAGTGTACCTACGTACGCACACAAACACACACTGACGCAAACACACAACGGTGTAGACACAGACACAGACACAGACAAACGAAACGAAACAGCCACTTGCGTCCTCATGGGAATAAAGCAGTGTGTCTGTGAATATCCAGACATTTTTACCAGCTTTGCGCAAGTGTCGGTCTGTTTGCCTGTCTGTCGTCTTGTCTGTCTGTATCACTGTGCGTGTGTGTGTGTGGGGGAGGGGGGGGGGGGGTTTGCAGGGACAGATAGGCTGCTTCCAGAGTCGTGCTCAGCCATACCAGGCAAATCACACAACAAACTGAACCTGTGGTCACTGCCAGCGTCATGATTTGGATTGGAAAAAAAACAACTAAATTAGAATAAAGGGGGGTCACCTTACTAGCGACCGTTTCTCGTGTTGTTGTTTTCATACACACACACACACTCTCTCTCTCTCTCTCTCTCTCTCTCTCTCTCTCTCTCTCTCTCTCACCGCGCGCAGATGAGGAGGGGGAGGGAGGTATGCACAGACAGTGAGACAGGGAGTGAGAAAGGAAGACAAAGAGACATACAGACAGAAGAGAAACACAGAGAGAGAGACACAGACACAGAGAGAGAGAGAGACAGAGACAGACAGAGACAGAGACAGACAGACAGAGAGAGAGAGAGAGGGGGGGGGGGGACGGAAACGCGCCCAACAGCACCCACCCAATCCACAGTCTTTGTGTGCTTGATGCATAGACGGAAAGTTAAAAGAATGATACTAAAAAAAATTTTAAAAAAATTAAAAAGTCGGCAAGTGCGTGCACGCGTGCCAAGGGGGAGGGGGGGGGGAAGGTGTGTGTGTGTGTGTGTGTGTGTGTGTGTGTGTGTGTGTGTGTGTGTGTGCGTGCGGATACGTGAATGCGCACGCGCGTGTCTGCACGCTTGTGTTTGTTTGCATTCCAGACTCAGTGACAGGGCTTTTTTTGTCGTGTTCAACATTCTTCTGCAAGTTCAAGGCCAAACTTCGTGAGTAATCTCCACTTTCCAACCCCCCCCCCCCCCACCCCCATTCCCCAACCGCCCCACACACACACACTCACTGTCATCATCCACACCAAACCCACAAAGTGTTTGGCTAGGCGAAAGCACACGTGAAAATTTTGAAACCTCACTGACACAAAAAATAAAGAGTCTAATCAAATATTTTGTCTTCACCTTACTTTTTAAAGGAATTTCTCAAAACATCCGTTATTTCTTCGACGCACGCGCACGCACACACACACACACACACACACACACACACACACACACACACACACACACACACGGGGAAGAGAAAGAAAGATACGAAAGAAAGAAGAATGGAAAGACAGAGACAAAGAAAGAAGGAAAGAAAGAATTAATTAATGAAACAAGGTAAGAAAGACAAGGAATGAAAGACAGACAGAAAGACAGAAAGAAAGAAAGAAAGAAAGAAAGAAAGAGAGTGAAACAAGGAATGAAAGAAAGAAACAAAGAAGAAAGAATGAAACAAGAAAAGAAAGAAAAGGAAAGACCGACAGAAAAAAAAAGAAAGAGGCAGAAGCAAAGAAAGGAAGAAAGAAAGAGAGAGAGAAAGAAAAAGGCCCTTCGTGAGTTATACCTGACAGACCTATTGAACAACTGTTGGGTCAGGACTGCATGCTGAGACCTTTACACCCTACGGCAGGTGCTGCTGCTGCTCTTGCTCTCTCTCTCTCTCTCTCTCTCTCTCTCTCACACACACACACACACACACACACAGAGTCAGAGAGAGAGAGAATCGGCTGGAGAGACAGTTGGTGAGAGAGAGGGAGAGAGAGAGAGGGAGGGATACACACACACACACACACACACACTCCAAATATATATATATGTGTGTGTGTGTGTGTGTGTGTGTGTGTGTGTGTGTGTGTGTGTGTGTGTAGAAAGACATCTGGTGAGAGAGAGAGAGAGAGAACGAGAGAGAGAGACATATTTGGGTGTGTGTGTGTGTGTGTGTGTGTGTGTGTGTGTGTGTGGAGAGAGACAGACAGTTGGTGAGAGAGAGACGGAGAGAGAGCGAGAGAGAGCGAGAGAGAGATTTGATAAGTGTGTGTGTGTGTGTGTGTGTGTGTGTGTGTCTGTGTGTGCGTGTGTGTGTATGTGTGTGAGAACGGGACACACCTATCGATCTGTACAGCATTCGTGTCATTTGACAAGACGGCAGACGGGGGGAGGCAGAGAGCACAATGTCTTCACACACCACGGGACAAAGTGTCTTCACACACCACGGGACAAAGTGTCTTCACACACCACGGGACAAAGTGTCTTCACACACCACGGGACAAAGGTTCTTCACACACCACGGGACAAAGTATCTTCACACACCACGGGACAAAGTGTCAAAGTGTCTTCACACACCACGGGACAAAGGTTCTTCACACACCACGGGACAAAGTGTCAAAGTGTCTTCACACACCACGGGACAAAGGTTCTTCACACACCACGGGACAAAGGTTCTTCACACACCACGGGACAAAGTGTCTTCACACACCACGGGACAAAGTGCCTTCACACACCACGGGACAAAGGTTCTTCACACACCACGGGACAAAGTGTCTTCACACACCACGGGACAAAGGTTCTTCACACACCACGGGACAAAGGTTCTTCACACACCACGGGACAAAGTGTCAAAGTGTCTTCACACACCACGGGACAAAGGTTCTTCACACACCACGGGACAAAGGTTCTTCACACACCACGGGACAAAGTGTCTTCACACACCACGGGACAAAGTGCCTTCACACACCACGGGACAAAGGTTCTTCACACACCACGGGACAAAGTGTCTTCACACACCACGGGACAAAGTGTCAAAGTGTCTTCACACATCACGGGACAAAGTGTCAAAGTGTCTTCACACACCACGGGACAAAGTGTCAAAGTGTCTTCACACACCACGGGACAAAGGTTCTTCACACACCACGGGACAAAGTGTCTTCACACACCACGGGACAAAGTGTCTTCACACACCACGGGACAAAGGTTCTTCACACACCACGGGACAAAGGTTCTTCACACACCACGGGACAAAGTGTCTTTACACACCACGGGACAAAGTGTCTTCACACACCACGGGACAAAGGTTCTTCACACACCACGGGACAAAGTGTCTTCACACACCACGGGACAAAGGTTCTTCACACACCACGGGACAAAGGTTCTTCACACACCACGGGACAAAGTGTCTTCACACACCACGGGACAAAGGTTCTTCACACACCACGGGACAAAGGTTCTTCACACACCACGGGACAAAGTGTCTTCACACACCACGGGACAAAGGTTCTTCACACACCACGGGACAAAGTGTCTTCACACACCACGGGACAAAGTGTCAAAGTGTCTTCACACACCACGGGACAAAGGTTCTTCACACACCACGGGACAAAGTGTCAAAGTGTCTTCACACACCACGGGACAAAGGTTCTTCACACACCACGGGACAAAGGTTCTTCACACACCACGGGACAAAGGTTCTTCACACACCACGGGACAAAGTGTCTTCACACACCACGGGACAAAGTGTCAAAGTGTCTTCACACATCACGGGACAAAGTGTCAAAGTGTCTTCACACACCACGGGACAAAGTGTCAAAGTGTCTTCACACACCACGGGACAAAGGTTCTTCACACACCACGGGACAAAGTGTCTTCACACACCACGGGACAAAGTGTCTTCACACACCACGGGACAAAGGTTCTTCACACACCACGGGACAAAGTGTCTTCACACACCACGGGACAAAGGTTCTTCACACACCACGGGACAAAGGTTCTTCACACACCACGGGACAAAGTGTCAAAGTGTCTTCACACACCACGGGACAAAGGTTCTTCACACACCACGGGACAAAGGTTCTTCACACACCACGGGACAAAGTGTCTTCACACACCACGGGACAAAGTGCCTTCACACACCACGGGACAAAGGTTCTTCACACACCACGGGACAAAGTGTCTTCACACACCACGGGACAAAGTGTCAAAGTGTCTTCACACATCACGGGACAAAGTGTCAAAGTGTCTTCACACACCACGGGACAAAGTGTCAAAGTGTCTTCACACACCACGGGACAAAGGTTCTTCACACACCACGGGACAAAGTGTCTTCACACACCACGGGACAAAGTGTCTTCACACACCACGGGACAAAGGTTCTTCACACACCACGGGACAAAGTGTCTTTACACACCACGGGACAAAGTGTCTTCACACACCACGGGACAAAGGTTCTTCACACACCACGGGACAAAGTGTCTTCACACACCACGGGACAAAGTGTCTTTACACACCACGGGACAAAGGTTCTTCACACACCACGGGACAAAGGTTCTTCACACACCACGGGACAAAGTGTCTTCACACACCACGGGACAAAGTGTCTTCACACACCACGGGACAAAGGTTCTTCACACACCACGGGACAAAGGTTCTTCACACACCACGGGACAAAGTGTCTTCACACACCACGGGACAAAGTGTCTTTACACACCACGGGACAAAGGTTCTTCACACACCACGGGACAAAGTGTCTTCACACACCACGGGACAAAGTGTCTTCACACACCACGGGACAAAGTGTCAAAGTGTCTTCACACACCACGGGACAAAGGTTCTTCACACACCACGGGACAAAGTGTCAAAGTGTCTTCACACACCACGGGACAAAGGTTCTTCACACACCACGGGACAAAGTGTCTTCACACACCACGGGACAAAGGTTCTTCACACACCACGGGACAAAGGTTCTTCACACACCACGAGACAAAGGTTCTTCACACACCACGGGACAAAGGTTCTTCACACACCACGGGACAAAGTGTCTTTACACACCACGGGACAAAGTGTCTTTACACACCACGGGACAAAGTGTCTTCACACACCACGGGACAAAGGTTCTTCACACACCACGGGACAAAGTGTCTTTACACACCACGGGACAAAGTGTCTTCACACACCACGGGACAAAGTGTCTTCACACACCACGGGACAAAGGTTCCAGTTCTGCAGCCAGCCGTTCCTTCCCTTTGTAACTATCATCACTCTTTCTGCCCCCACCCCCACGCCCTCACTCCCCCCCCCCTCCCCCGCGCCACTATCCTCCTTTGTTCATCTTTCCCTTCACTCCCGCCTCCCCCACCCTTCTCTTCCTCCCACCCACCTTTCCATGTGGGCAGGGTGGGGGGGGGGGGAGTGGGGGGGCGAAAAAGAAAAAACACGCGTGCATTCTGATAGACACTGGGCATACAAAAATCAAGTTATAACGCCGTGTCTATTTCGGCCGGGGGGAGAAACCATTGATAATACAGCTCTCACTTTGCTGTTGGCCCAAATGTAAACTTATGTCAATCTGTGATATAAGCCGAGTGTTGGGCCTGGGACTGAGGCAAAATTGCACTGGCTCTTCGTGCTGCAGCCATGTGGGCTAGTTGGTCTTTGGGAACCATCCCAACGCCGAATGTCCTAAAACCCTCCTGGCCGAGAGAGTGGGGATGTACTTGGGCAAGACACTCTCCACTATAATCAAATTCTAGCCCAAATAGTCGGAACAGCAGTTGCCTCCTCTGCTGTTCTGATGGTCATAGTCGGACACGACTGACTATCATATATATATATACATTTCGGGGGAGAGGTTGCGGGGAGGGGTGGGTGGCGGTATTTTTGTTTGTTTGTTTATTGTGGGTGTGGGTGTGGATGTGCGTCTGTGTGTGCGTGTGAGTTTGAGTGAGTAAGTGAATGAGTGAGTGAGAGAGACAGAGAGAGAGAGACACAGAGAGAGAGTGAGTAAGAGTGTGAGTGAGTGTGTGTGTGTGTGTGTGTGTGTGTGTGTGTGTGTGTGTGTGTGTGGCAAGAATGTGTACACATGTATACACACACACAGATATATATATATATATATAGATAGATAGATACATATATACATATATATATAGAGAGAGAGAGAAAGAGAGAAAGAGAGACAGGCAGAGAGACAGACAGAGAGACGGAGAGAGATACTGAGACAAAGACACACACAGAGGAGAGAGCGGAGAGGTCGGGGAAGGGGGGGGGGAGGGCGCGTGGGGGCAGGAGGGGAGCGGGCAACGGGAAAGGAGTTAGTCAAGAACATATATTAATGCAATACCACCTCTACACACACAAAAAAATAAGCACATCTGTTAACATTTATCGCCCTGCCTCACACAACCGTGCAAACCGCGCGACTCGGTTACGTAGCAGTAAGTCCACAAGTATGCTTCATTCAACTCCTCTTCCTTCCTCTCCTCCTCCTCCTTTTTCTCCTTCTCCTCCTTCTTTCCCCTTATTAGCTTTACACCACAGGGAGCATGCCTCTCTCTCTCTCTCTCTCTCACGTGACGCAATAGCAACCGGAAGGGAAGGATTTAAAAAAAAAAAAAAAAAAAAAAAAAAAAAAAAAAAAAAAAAACAGGAAGAAGAAGAAAAAAAAAAAACAAGCAAAGCAGAAGAGACATGCACAATGTTACAAGCATTCCGATTCGTGAATTACATTGTGAGAGAATGGCACTGTAACCTTTTCTTCTTTTTTTTTATCTATGAACCAGCACACCACACGCACGTGCACGCACACAGAGGGAGCCAGTCACACACCACTCTACTCTACCTTATCTCTCCCCCCCCACACCCCCACACCCCACACTCCTTCCCACTCCCCCATACCACCCTCTCTCTGCCGCTGCACAAATCGCAAAGCACACAACACACGCAGTTAGGTCCCTTGAACCTAACCGTTCTTTCCTTGCACCTCTTTTCTCCCTTGCAACTCTCTCTTATTTCCGTCCTGGGTCACACAGGTGTTTTATCGCAAAAAAATATTTTATTTATCAAAAATAATCACCATTAAAAAAAAAAAAAAACCCAAAAGGCCCCCCAACAATTTAATGAAACTATCGCGTCGGGAAACAGGATCAAAGGCACGGTATTCTGAGCAGCGGCTTATGCCCCTTGCATGAAAGCGTTTGGAGGAGAACCGTGATTCTCGTCCAGCTCGGAAAAATCCTTCCTCTTGAGGTTTTTGTTGTTGTTGTTGTTGTTGTTTTGTTTTTGTTTTGTTTTGTTTTTAACTATCAGTGGTTTATTTTTCAATTTAAATCCAAACAGAATATTCCGGCGCCATGATTTAATTATAATCACTGATACAAATGATTCCCCCCCGGAAAGATATTTCGCAGCTGTGCTTTAGTTATTAATCACTGATAGAAAATATGCTCTGCTTTTTTTCTTTCTTTTTTTTTCCTGGTAAAGACAGCCAAGATTTAAAACATTCCAACACAGATCGTTAAAAAAAAAGAGACTTTTTAGAACTTTAAGACAAGGCATGTCATTTTCAACAACAACATTAGAAAAAAAATAAATAAATAAAAAATCTGTCTGCTCTGTACACCAAAGGAAGAAGGGAAACTGGAGAGAAGATGGGAAAGAAAGAGAGAAGATGGGAAAGAAAGAGAGAAGATGGGAAAGAAAGAGAGAAGATGGGAAAGAAAGAAAGAATCGGAAAGAAGGAAATCGGAAACGTATATCAAAATTTAAAAAAAATAAAGGAAATCATCAGAACTCCGGAACCGGAGAAGGGAGGAGAGAAAGAAAGAAAGAAAGGAAAGATTTAAGAAACAAGAAAATCGTAAAAGTAAAGTTCAGATAAAAAATAAATAAATAAATGAATAAATGAATAGGGAGGAGAGAAAGAAAGAAAGAAAGGAAAGATTTAAGAAACAAGAAAATCGTAAAAGTAAAGTTCAGATAAAAAATAAATAAATAAATGAATAAATGAATAAACACATGAATAATAAAGTCTGTGGAACCGCTCTCTCAGACGACTCCTTTTTATTCCCCCACATTGATTGAGGTCAAGGTTCTTGTAAGCAAGGGGGGCGGGGGAGGTGGAGGTGGAGGGGAGGGGGGGGCGGACGCAAGGGAAAAGCGCAATAGCTATTAAATAATATTCCACTCCTCTTTTTTTTCTTCTTCTTCTTCTTTCTTTCTTTCTTTTTTTTTCCAAAACAAATAATCTAACACCAATACCACGAGTCGCACAACTTTCACAACCACTCGGTTGGCGCTTCTACAGAAGAATAAGAATAAAAAATATAAAATATAAAAAAAATCCTGGTTCACATTTCCATTCGTAACCAGTGTTATTACTATCAAAGACCCTATATTGTATTATGTATAATACAAAGGTCCTTTGGTGTCATGCGTGTCTCCCACACGCCTCTCCTCCTCTCCTTCCATTACCCCTCTGATACGTAAACGACAATGTAGAGAGGGGAGGGGGACGAATGGGGAGAAGAAAAAAAAAAAGTGGTTCGATACCAACAAAGACGCCTATAGTGTCTTAGGTATTAACCCCGTGACTGCTGAACCTTGGCGAAATGAGGTCAGTGTGACTTGAGCTTTAACTCACTCAGTACGGCCAGTCCTCTCTTCTCCTCCACACAGACCCATCGGATGTCCAGTGGGTGTCTGAATGACCCAACCTTTAGCTTCCGTCGTCAGAATTGTGGTATTCTTTGTCAACATTCACCTCTTCAGTATAAAAGCCTTCCGCTTGCAATATTTTGATGATGGTAACTGGGGTGAAACGCTGTTAACGTCGTCTCTTTCGCCGTTCGTATGGAGAGGCAGTTTGTACTTTCTTTATGTTTAATCTTGCTATGATTAATTCTGCCTGGCAAATAAGCACTACAATCTTAACAAGATGAAGTCCGATTATTGGGTGATAACTTACAACCTTCAGTCTCCATCCCAGTGACGTGGCAGCCCCTTCAATGACGAACCTACTCGTCAGAGCAGCAGTCAATGAGTTAAAGTTGGTCAATTCATTCATCCATTTCTTTGTCAGTCAGTTGTCTATGGGCCTGTCTGGCTGACGGCCAAGGAGTTCCGTTTGTTTGTCGGTAAGGTCTCGAGTCCCGAAGTGACTGCTCATAATACAACCTACTCCAGCAAGACTCGAACCTTAGTCAGAAGTGTTGTGCCTGTCTGGGCGGGGCTGCATTCAACGAGCGATCTTTTTCGCTTAAACGTTGAGAATGTTCCCCAAGACTTGGTATGGAATTAGCGCAGGCTAGACGTATTCCCAATATTCGCTGCGGTAATTTATAGGAGGGTCGGGGTGGTAGTGGGCTGTGTCTTCAATTTGACAGACGCAGTACAGCAGGAAAGGTCCGATTCGCCTGTTTCAGTTACACCTCACTTTCAGTGAACAATCTTTCAGTTT
>NC_134907.1:8223095-8230595 GCF_041734735.1 Babylonia areolata
ACACACACACACACACACACACACACACACACACACACACACACACACACACACACACAGGGGAGGGGGGAGCGGGGGGAGCGGGGGGAGGGAGAGAGGGATGAGAGAGAGAGAGAGAGAGAGAGAGAGAAGGGAGGAAAGGAGACAGAGAGACAAACAAGCAGACATACAGAGACAGACGGACACACAAACACACATACGTAACACACCAGACCCCTTCCCTCTCCCCAAAGCAATCCTAACCCCCTCCCCACCACACACCCCCCCAAAAAAGAACAGAAGAAGTTAAAACAAAATAAGAGACAGACTCTTACCCACTATGAAAGTGTCAAAACTTACCTCGACTAGGAAACTGAAACACATTCTCACTGGACGACGAGGTAGTAGTAGTAGTAGTAGTAGTAGCAGTAGCAGCAGCAGAAGACGGCTCGTAGCCAATCTCAGCGTACAAATCCTCGTAGTCGTCGAAGGGAGACTTGTGAAACATCAGGGGAGACGACCACAGCTCTTCCCCTTCCAGTTCATCAAACACGTAATCGTCCTCTTCCATCACGGAACGACGATGATGATGATGATGATGATGATGACGTCGTCAATGCTGTGATTATGAGTATTATTATGATTTTCATCAATAATATCCTCCTTTTCCATCACCGAATGGTGATGTCGTCGCCGATGTTGTTGTAATCCTTATCATCTCTGCCATCGTCGGACGATGAGAGTGTCGTCGTCGTCGTTATCGTTTCAAATGAATAAATAGAGAAATAAACAACTGAATCCAATACGTGTCCCTCCTGGCTACAGAGGCAACTCGGTCGAGAGGGGGGGATCATGGTTTTCGGGTTTTCCCCCAGGATTCAGTGACTCCATTCTTCCCTGTTCTTCTTCTATCTATCACCAAAGTCACTGACATCTTCGTCGTTGGCGATTGACTTCCTCCATGATCTGTATATATATCCCTCCTCTCTTCCATCAATCATCAGATGATGATGATGATGATGTCGTTGCTGGTGTTACTGTTGTTAATTATCACCAATAATATCAAGCAAGGAAGTGTTTGTATTCCACAGTGCACAAGTTAAAGTCCACCGCTCGTTGGAGACATCATGTGCACACTGCAACGTTTCGATCCAAGAGTCAAGTAGTGTGCACCAAACTTATTCCATCCGCATTGAGTCATCAATTCCCTCGCAGGAGACGAAGACAATCGTTGTTGTGTGTGGCAATAAATCCAAAGGCAGCAGTTTCAAGATCAAACGCTCTCGCGGGTTCCTCAGAACCATTCCCTTTTCAAGCAGACTGGCACAGTTGTTGTGTAATCTTTCAAGACGCGCAGCACACACTTCGTCTCTTATCACTCACGACAAGTGGAAAGACGTTTAAGGATTTCTGGTGTTGTTTTTTTTTCTTTTTCTTTTTCTAATTACTATTCACTGGATTGCTCAAACCTTTCTTCAGACTTTGGATCTGATAGTTCTTATTGGTTTCACTGGCTCTACGTGGTCACACAGCCATACAACACGTGATTCCACTTTCACTTCACTGTCGATGTGGGGCTGTTATGTTATGACATTTGAAAAGCATAATCATAACGCGAATAAATGACACACACGGTTCAGTCCGGGCGGAGGGGGGGTGAGGGGGGCAAGGGGAGGGGGGGGCGACGGCAAATGCTTCTGTATGACAAACCGGCACACATCAGGAAAAAAAAAAAAAGAAAAGAAAAAAAAAAAGGAAAGGTATGCACTGTCTGTGGTGTTTCCGTTTCCTACAAATGTATCTGTTGTTGATTCATTCTCTCTCTGTGTGTGTGTGTGTGTGTGTGTGTGTGTGTGTGTGCGCGTGTGCGTGCGTGTGTGTCCGTCCTTCTCTCTCTTTCAGTATTTTCCTCCTTGACTGTTTCTAGCCCGGCCCCTCTCTCTCTCTCTCTCTCTCTCCCCCCTCACTCTTATCCTCTGCCACCCCCACCCCCTCAACAGAATGCAACGCAAGCCACCCCCCTCAACAGAATGCAACGCAAGCATGACGCAAGACGCCATCTTCGGGGAAAATGGCGAAGAGAAAGCGTATGGGTGTGGACACACACACAAACATACTTTTCGTAACAAATTCTTCGCAAATTTAATAGCGTTTGCCCAGAAACTAAATAAATAAACAAATAAATGCTGATGAGAAAAAAAAAAAAAAAACGGAAAAGAAGAAACAGGAAAATAAAAAAAAAATATCCAAAATGATGAATAAACACACAAGTCTGGGGACAAAGGGCTTCCGTAAACGAGTCACCTCATCATACAGGAGAGAGAGAGAGACAGAGAGAGACATAGAGAGACACACAGAGAGAACTCAGAACTCAAAACGTTTTGTATTCAAGGATTAAGATTTCAGACATAGCCTATTCTTCCAATTTGTCCTTGCTAATCTACATCTATTACTAACACACACACACACACACACACACACACAGAGAGAGAGAGAGAGAGAGACAGAGAGACAGAGAGAGACAGAGAGAGACACAGATCAAACCACTCCCACCACCCCACCACCCCCTCTCCTTACTTCCAGCAGACCCCGAGTGACCTATCGGAGGCGGGATGGAGGTAGTGTCGGGTGGGGTGGGGAGTGTGGTGGGGAGTGTGGTGGTGGTGTTGAAGTTAATCGGTGTGCGAGATATAAGCGGCGGGTGGAAGGTCTTTCTCCAACAGCACTGAACAACAACAAAGGGCCAATCATTCTCTCCCACTTCAGCCATCCACTTGTCTCCCCTGACTTGTACTGATAACCCTGCTGTGCCCGAGTTAAGTGTCGTCCTTCAAATGCAGACCTATATTTTAAAAGAAAGAAAGAAAAAGAAAAAGGACTTAAGATTAATATTATGTCCTACGTGACCTGACGCACATTCTCTCTCTCTCTCTCTCTCTCTCTCTCTCTCTCTCTCTCACACACACACACACACACACACACACAAACACAGTGAACTCCAAATATTCACCTTTTTAAATATTTAATTTACACAAGAAAGATAAAGCACAGTTGATAAAGCCTACGTGGACTTACGAATATATTTTTGCGCAAGTCCAGGTAGGCTTCGTGTATATATACGAAAACACAAACACACACACACACACACAGACACACACACAAACACACACACACTAATAATAATAATAATAAATCATAGAGATTACACACGCACGCATGCACGCACGCACGTACACAGAAGTGACTGCTGGTTAGCAGAGTGAACTACCCAGTCCCACAGACGAAGCGGGACAGGACACAGGACAGGACCGGATGTCAGATTATCAACAGCACTGACTGACACGCCTATACCTCTAAGTCTTATGTCACAACAACACCGCAACTCCATTGCAACAGACACCCAGCTGCCACACGGATCACAATGCGCGTTTTATTACAAGCTAGTAAAGCAAAGGTTCTCGCGCGACACGCTAGGAAGGTGCGTTTCTTACTTTCTTTCTTCTCCCCCCCCCCCCCCCCCCCGACCTCGCGGCAAGAGTAGCAAGCTTCTCGCGACTCACGTCATTGCTAGGTAGTAGCCTTCACTGCAACTTTGCCGCGCGAGGTATAAGCAGAAAATCTACTATCCCGCCTCGCATTTGTTTCATTGGACATGTATTTAATTCCTCGCCCTTGCCACTCTCTCTCTCTCTCTCGCCACTGTTTCAGCATGCTGTTTGTGTCCTTGTGAAAGCCACTTAACTCCGACCACCACCACCCCCCCCACCTCCCCCCCATGTGAATGGATACCTGACTTCGGTTATAATGAAAAGTTGATTTTAAAACGGCGGAAGGAGAGAATTGGGTCCCGCACGCTGAGCCCCTAAAAACAGTGGATATGGATTCACTGCTCAGCTGGCTGTTTAAAAGGCTGTCGGACTTTGATCTCGTTTCTTTAAAAAAAATAAATAAATTAAAAAAAATTTAAAGTTGTGGTGTGTATGTAGAGAGACATTATCAGCACCCGCTGGAAATCCATCAGTCTGGCTAACTCTCTCACACAAAAGCCACATCTGAGAAAGTAATACTCAGCTTTTTCTCACACACCCCACCCCCCCACCCCCACCCCTCTTAACAACCTAGCCTTTCAGATCAAACGCATGCCTCAATGAATGCTCAACTCAGGAATGAAGTCAAGTCATCCCAAAACTTCAATGAAGGGATGAATAAACAGATGAATGAATGGGTACGGGAAGGGCTGAGTAAGGAAGGAAAGTCATACACCCACCCACTCACGCATTCACGAACGATCAATAGAATCTCTCTCAGGCGTTAACTGTTCAAAACCATACAGGCTGCACGTCACAACGTGCAACGACTTCCAGCTGAACCAAAGTGGCTCAAACTCAACTGCTGTCCCTCTTGGAGCGGTTAAGATTAAAGGCTGAAGGCACTATAGCCTTTCACAGCCATGGGGGTGGGGGTGGGGGAGGGGGAGGGTGAAGGGGAGCAGTGAATTCATATCCACTGTGTCTAGGGCTCGTCGTAGGAAGAAGGGGCCCAATCCTCTCCTTCCGCCGTTTCAATTCAATTCAATTCAAAATACTTTATTATCTGCTTCAACCAAAAACAGAAAATTTTCTTTTGGCTCACTTAAAATAAAATGCCCGTCATCAAAAAATAAAAATAAATAAAACAAGAGAGGCAAGGCCTTCAAGACTCACTTGTGATAAATTAAGTCCCCTTGCATTAATTACAGAGTAATTTCCCTTTTTCACTAGCTGCACCAAAACGTTTGCAAAATAAATAAAACTTCCATGCTTAGCAAAAGAAGTTCCTGTTTGAACAAAAAAATGATAATAATGACTGCTCTAGCTGTTGGGTCAGAATATCAGGTCAAAGTGCTAAGTTTAGAGAATACAAAAAATATAAATATAACAGTAAATGCAGTTTGCATATAATTAGGCTTCATTCTTTATTTTTTTGTGCCCATCCCAGAGGCGCAATATTGTTTTAACCAAGGTGACTGGAAAGAACTGAATTTTTCCTATTTTTATGCCAAATTTGGTGTCAACTGACAAAGTAGTTGCAGAGAAAATGTCAATGTTAAAGTTTACCACGGACACACAGACACACACACACACACACAGACAACCGAACACCGGGTTAAAACATAGACGTGTGTCCGTGCGTGTGCATGCAACCTTTATCAGTCCCCTACCAAAGTCAGCTACCCAACTGCACCTGGATGGAGTGAGGAATATCTAAGTGAAGTGCCGTTCCTAGACACAGAACACCATGATATGACAATTTACTTTACACATAATACTGAACAGCACTTTTTTTCTGTTTTTTTACATAATGCCTATGTTTAATCATGTTGTGATGTTTTATGCCTTTGACTGTGGTTGTTGCACGTGAATGGCTGTGATTATTGTATGTGTGGTTTTCTCTAAGTTCAGTATTCTGTATGTCCACTGTGATTGCTGCATGTGTGTGACTTGTGACTGTTGTATGTGGGATTTACTTTTCAGTCGACATTCAAGCTTTTATGACTTCTGTATATTTTGTATGTTTACTGTGATTACTGCATTGTGTGACTGCGATTACTAGTTAGTATGTGGGAATTACCTCCAGTCGGTATTCACGCTTTTATGTCTTCTGTGCAGGACTGTGATTTTCGTACACTGTGTGTTTTACACCACAAGTTCAATTTCTCTCTGGAAATTTGTACGCCTAGACGGGGGGGGGGGGGGGGGGGGGGGGGCCTCGAACCCTGATCGCTGGTGAAACACTGGATCAGAAGTCCAACAACGCCGAACCGATTCCGTCTGGCCAGGGTGCCACTGGAAGCAGTGTACTTGGTGGTCATGCCCCCGACTACGAAGCCACAGCCCGCAAGTTCGAGTCCCATGCATACGGACCGGTGTCTCTAAACTCCCCCCTTCCGCTTCATCCCAACCCACTACATTATGAACAGTGATCACTGGAACCATTCTTCGCATTTTGCAGCCGACTGTGTCTTTCTGAGACTGACACGCAGGCAGTCACCCTTGTCACGGGTAACTAGAGCACGTACGTGCATACAGCATGTCAATGAATGAATGAATGAATGCACAGAACTGCGCTGTGGAGAGCCGCGAGCGTGTGTGAAGTAGCGTTCACTTTTAATAGGTGAAAATCACTGTTCCGTGTGAACCAGTTTACACGTAAGGGACATTCGACTCGCCCCCCCACCCCCCACCCCTCACCCCCACACACACACCCCACCTCCCCGCTATCTCTCTCTCTCTCTATTTTTAACCAAATTGTTATGCATGCTGATGTGTAAAGATTATGGAGAGGGTCTCTCCACCTCCTACTACTTCCCCCTTCACTCTGTGAAGAGTCACAGGGCTGCCCCACCAAAAAAAAAAAAAAAAAGGATTTTCCTCGTACTTTTTCCAGTTTATGCAATGTCAGCCCATCGTTGTTACTGGGGTGTTTTTTGTGTTTGTTTTTTTTAGTTTTTTGTTTTTTTGTTTTCGTTCTTGTTTTTTGGGTTTTGTTTTTGTGTGAGTGTGTATGTGTGTGTGTGTCTGTGTGTGTGTGTGTGTGTGTGTTTCTCCCTATCGTGTCACTCCCTGATTTAATTTGATTTTTTTCTTTTCTTTGCAAGGCCATTGGATCTTGTTACATTGCCCTAATGGCCCTACCAGACAAGACAGTGAGGAGAGAGGGGGAGAGAGAGAGAAGGGGGGGTCGGGGGGGGGGGGGTCGGGGCAGGAGTGGGTGTATCTGTATGAAAACTGATAATTCACCCCACCCCCCCCAACCCCCCCACCCCCACCCCCAAAAAAAATCAACGCAATGCACCACACCACCCCCTGAAACTTAATAATTATATACACCACCCACGCACACATTCCCGCTTTAAATAAAACTGTGTATTGCAACGACCACCCCTAACCCTCCTCTTCGCCCCCCCCCCCCCGCCCCCCCACACACACACACACCCCGACCCCCCACCCCACCCCACCCCAAGCCCCTTTTCCCCCACCACCACCCCTTCGCCACACCCACCTCCCCCCTTCCCTCCTTCATAGGTAGGAATATAGGTGTTGGTGGTTTCGACTGAGATATATATGTTAACATCTATACATGTCCATGGTGGTTTCACACGGCCGTAAATCCCTGGCAATGTGTAGTGTGACAGATAGTGGTCAACAAGTCCAAGAGGAGAGAGAAGGAACGCCGAGGACTGGACGCCTTGCCGCTGAAGGCGAAGTTATGAATGATATTCCTCCAGCAGTATATATTGTAGTAACACTCTACGGATCTGTGCTTGACGTCCTTGAACGACTCCGCAACACGAAATGCGATACTTATATATATTATAACATTCCTGTGAAGAACACACACACACACACACACACACACACACACACATGTATAGATATGTGTGCTACGAAAAAGATTCCAATCCAGTCTCCCAACTGTCTCCACGCCATCTTGACCCTAAGCTCTCTAGGGCTGAAGGCCTCACCAATCCTGATCAAAATC
>NC_134907.1:8240595-8273095 GCF_041734735.1 Babylonia areolata
ACACGATAATATATATGACTGTATTAAATCACATAATAAATAATACCAGTATCAAATGCACAAATATGTCTACAATGTATGTATGTATGATAGTCAGTCGTGTCCGACTATGACCAGCAGAACAGCAGAGGAGGCATCTGCTGTCCTGACTAAGCAGAATAACAGGCATAATTATAAAATAATAATAATAATAATAAATAAATAAATAAATAAAAACCTTTCCCACAGACACCTCAAAAACTCTCGGCCCATTTATCAACTTACCAGGTCCATTTAACTGACCAAAAAAAAAAAAAAAAAAAAAAAAAAAATCGGTCAAGGATTTCCTGGCGAAAATGGTGAATGGACCAGCAAAAGTATGAATGTGCGTCTGTGCGCGGGATGTAATTGTGCATGCGTGCGTGGACACACACGCGTGTGTGTGTGTGTGTGTGTGTGTGTGTGTGTGTGTGTGTGTGTTGTGTGTGTGTTGTGTTGTGTTGTGTTGTGTTGTGTTGTGGTGTGTGTGTGTGTGTGTGTGTGTGTGTGTGCGTGTACGTGTGCACGCGTGCGCGCGCGATATTCAGACAGAGAAAGAGAGAGACATGCAGACGGACACGGACAGATTGGAGCTGGGTGTACGTACAGATCTAGGTTTTCCTGTGTGCAGGAGAGGGTGCACGCAGGTAGGGGAGTGGGAGGAAGTGGAGGGGGGGGGGGCGAGCCGGGAGGTGGGGGGGGGGGGGGGGGGGGGCCTCTGATAATACATTTCATTCATATGCCGCCCGTCATATACATTACAGATTTATCATAAACACAAATATATACACCACATGCCATACACATGTGTCATGAATTATGCAGAAGACACCCCTCCCCTCTCTCCCCCCAAAACCCCTTCTCCCCCTCCATTACCACAATCACAATCTCAAAAACATGTCGCTTAACCTGTTCACAGCCTAGTAACACACATCTCCAATTGCACCAATGAAAAAGGGGGGGGGGGGGGGGGGCGAGAGGCAAAGGGGGGGGGGGGTGTAGGATTAAAAAAAAAATCAAAACATCATACAATTCTTTTTTCAAGTGTTCCAAGGAAAGCATGCAACTGAAGCGCACAACAAAAGGTGTTAGAGATGAGGGGAGGAGTGGGAAGAGGGGTGGGGGGGGGGGGCAAATAAACTGGGGCCCCATTGATCAGAAGAGAGAGAGAGGGGGGGGGGGGAAAGATGGAAGTACGGGTACTTCACCTACCCATCCTACCAAAAATAAAATGAAATTAAGAATAACAACAACAACAACAATAATAATAATAATAAACAATAAAGACAATGATCACTAAAAAATGCCCCGTACCAAAACCCCTGGCCCCAAGCTTCACCCCCACCCCACCCCCCCACCACCCCCAACCCCACCCCCCTTTCCCCTCGGTCAAAACGATAGAAGCGATGTATGCACATACCACAGACATCACAAGTGTCGGTGTCAGTGTCAATAAAAACTACCAGACCGTTTTGCCTTGGCAGGGGGGGGGGGGGGGGGGGGGGGGGGGGGGGAGGGAGGGTCGGCAAAGGGGAAGGAGGGGAGAGGTGTGAGTGAGGGGGTAGGGGGTGGGGGAATGTGAAGGCTATTTTAAAAATAAAACTGCCGCCCGAGTTTTTTTATTATTACTGAGCCATAGCCGTGAATGCAAACGCTCTGGTGTTGTGATTACTATTATTATTATCATTATTGGTCTTGCTGGGCGATCACATAACAAGGAAAACTGTATCTTATTAATAAATTTTTTTTAAAAGAGAGGGGGGGGGGGGAATGTGTGTGTATGTGTGTGTGTGTTGGGGGGCGGAGGGGTCGTGTGTGTGTATGTGTGTGTGTGTGAGACAGACAAAGAGAGAGAGAGAGAGAGAAACGTCGAAGGGTTGGGAGTGTTTCCGTTTTAATTTAACACATACTGCCGATCCTCGGATGGAACGAGATCAGCCTGGCATAAGATTGAAGAGCAGTTCACTTCTTTTTTCTTTTTCTTTTTTAGCGCACTTACCAATGGTGGAACTGGTCTGACCGATCAAAAAAAAATACAAACTAAAGAGGAAAATTACAAGAAAGAACTAAAGGTAACTAACATCTTGACCTCTAAGTTCTGCGTTACCTCAGTGAGGTGACAGCCAGCCAGCCATTCACTGTCGAGCATACTCGTCAGCAATAATATCTCTTCCCACCCACAAACGGGCCAGACGCGACGCTGACTGCAGATTCATATTCATCATTGTCATAATAATAAAGAAACTGTGCCGGGTGCATTCCGTTCTGCTCTGTCTGTGTCACACGGCACCAACGGAGCATGGAAAAAAAAAAAACGTGTTTCGCACGCGTCCTAAATATCCAGCCCAAAGAGTAGAGCTTTCCGTGTAAAATTCCTACTGGTCTCTATCAACTACGTTTCGCGCGTGCGCTAAATATCCAGCCTAAAAAGTAATTTGCGTGCTAAATTCGTCCTGGTTTCTAATAACTACGTTTCATGCGACCCTAAATATCCAACCTAAAAAGAGTAGCTTTCCGTGTAAAATTCCTACTGGTTTCTATCAACTACGTTTCGCGCGTGCGCTAAATATCCAGCCTAAAAAGTAATTTACGTGCTAAATTCGTCCTGGTTTCTAATAACTACGTTTCATGCGACCCTAAATATCCAACCTAAAAAGAGTAGCTTTCCGTGTAAAATTCCTACTGGTTTCTAATAACTACGTATCGTGCGTGCCCTAAATATTCAGCCTAAAAAGTAATCTACGTGCTAAATTCGTCCTGGTTTTCTAATAACTACGTTTCATGCGACCCTAAATATCCAACCTAAAAAGAGTAGCTTTCCGTGTAAAATTCCTACTGGTTTCTAATAACTACGTATCGTGCGTGCCCTAAATCTCCAGCCTAAAAAGTAATTTACGTCCGAAATTCGTCCTGGTTTCTAATAACTTCGTTTCATGCGACCCTAAGTATCCAACCAAAAAAGAGTAGCTTTCCGCGTAAAATTCCTGCTGGTTTCTAATAACTACGTATCGTGCGTGCCCTAAATCTCCAGCCTAAAAAGTAATTTGCGTGCTAAATTCGTCCTGGTTTCTAATAATTACGTTTCATGCAACTCTAAATTTCCAACCTAAAAAGAGTAGCTTTCCGCGTAAAATTCCTACTGGTTTCTAATAACTACGTTTCGTCAAACATCTTTTTTTTTATCTAAAAAAAATAATAATAATAATAAAAATTAAGCCCCTTCTGCACAATCCCATATTCAAAATCCACTCAAACTCAAGACTTGACTCCATGTCTCACCATCGCTCAACAAAGGGTTTACTAAAAAAAAAAAAAAAAAAAAAACACACACACACACACACACACACACACACAGAGAGAGAGAGAGAGAGAGAGAGAGAGAGAGAGAGAGTAAGATAAGACATGTCTCTCGCGCACGCATGCACACACTCTTCACAACAAGTTTATCACATTAAAATCCCCTCAGACTGGAGCTTACACATATACCTGTCATGAAGTTAAAATCTATGACTCTTTCTCCCCTCCCTCCAACCCTCTTTCCAGTGTGTGTGTGTGTGTGTGTGTGTGTGTGTGTGCGCGCGCGCGCGCGCGTGCGTGCATGCGTAAGTGCGTGTGTGTATGTGTGTGCGTGCGTGCGTGCGTATGTGCGTGAGTGCGTGCGTGCGTACGTGTGCAAGCGTGCACACTAGTCTCTCTCTCTCTCTCTCTGTATGTGTATAGATATAGATAGATAGATAGATAGACAGATATATATATTATGTGTGCGCGCGTGTGTGTGTGAGAGAGAGAAAGCGTGTATATGCGCATGTGTGTTTTCTCTCAAACAATCCCTGCATCTATGTGTGTGCGTGTATGGGTGCATGCGTGCTTGAGTGTGTGCGTACGTGAGTGTATGGAGATGACACAGCTCGCCTGACAAGAGACCCACATACATTACACAGCAGCTGGTGCCCATCAAGTGATGCTGACATTACAGCTGTCCCCCCCCCCCCCCCTCCCTCCCCTTGTCCCCTCTCTCTTCCGTCGAGAGAGAGAGAGAGAGACAGAGACAGAGAAACAGACAGACATAGTGAGGAACAGAGAGAGAGAGAGAGAGGAAAGAGAGAGAAAGAGAGGGGAAAGAGAGAGAAAGAGAGACATAGTGAGGGACAGAGAGAGAGGAAAGAGAGAGAGAGACAGACATAGTGAGAGATGGGGGGGGGCGAGAGACAGACAGACACAGTGAGGGACAGAGAGAGAGAGGGGGAAAGAGAGAGACAGAGACAGACAGACATAGTGAGGGACAGAGAGAGAGAGAGGGAAAGAGAGACAGAAAGAGGCAGACAGACATAGTGAGGGGGGGATACACACACACACACACACACACACACGCACGCACACATAAAAGAGAGACGGAGAGACAGAGTGAGGGAGACAGAAAGAGACAGACACACACACACACACACACACACACAGACACAGAGTGTGTGTGTGTGTGTGTGTGTGTGTGTAAGTGAAAGAGAGACAGACAGACGAAGATCGAGAGACAGACAGACAGAGACAGAGATACAAGGAGACAGAGAACAAGTGAGGATGCGTGCGCATGTGGTCCTGTTGAGAATCATGACCGTCTTCATGCATGCACGCCACGCACATTACAGATCCCACTCTTCACAACACGGTCAGCTTTTCTTTTTTTTTTTTCTTTTTTTTTTCCCCAGGAGGGGGTAACTTAAAAGCACACCAAACCAAATATACAAAATATAACTAGCGGAAACTGACCGGAAAAGGGGCAAAAATGAATAATTAATTAATTAATTAATTAATTAATTAATCCTGGCACTGCGTACGGCCTGAATATAGCGCTATGTATTCCCCAGGCCGAGGTGTGAGCTGCAAGCGATGCACGTTGTCTTATGACAGAAGAACATCACCCCCAAATGGTGATGCCGACCTATCCCACCTGTACGCCTGTGTACTTTCTGGCACCGTCACTGATAACACACACACACACACACACACACATATATATATATATATATATATATATATATATATATATATATATATATATATATATAGCATGTTTCTCAACTTGGCCTGCAACCAACCTCATACATTCACACACCAACTCTCTCTCTCTCTCTCTCTCTCTCTCTCACACACACACACACACACACACACACAGGTGTACATGTGGCTACTGGACTTGTTCCAGAAAAAAACAGAAAGTCAGACATACATGCTGAGAGACACAGATACACAGATATATGATGATATGTAGAGAGATAATCAGATACAGATAGATGCAGTATATATATCCACAGAAAGGGCAAGGGGGCAGAGAGACAGAGACAGGAAGAGTGGGACTCAGAGAGAGAGAGAGAGAGAGAGAGAGAGATTCAGAGAGAGACAGACAGAGACAGAGACAGAGAGACAGTGAGAGAGAGAAAGTGAAAGCCTTCCAGCAGTAGTACAAGTAGACAGACAAGCCAGCCAGCATCATCTTTCATTCAATCAGACAGATGAACCCAACGCCCTTTCCACCTCTCCCCCCCCCCCCCCCCCCCCAAATCCCCCACACCCCCATGTCCCCCCAACCCCTCTTTCCCCCTCCCTACCCCCCTACTGACAGCTGTGATAGTTATCTATCATCTCCCCCATCCCCACTCCTTCAATGCCTTATCTCCCTTGAAACTACACGTGATCATGACTTGGGCGCCTGGCTGCACTGCCCCAACCCACCTGTTCCCTGAATAGAAAGGCCCCCATGGGCAATGGCCACAAAAAAACCAAAAAAAACAAGAGAGGCAAGGCCTTCAAGACTCACTTGTGATAAATTAAGTCCCCTGCACCAAAAAGTTTGCAAAATAAATAAAAATTCCATGCTTAGCAAAAGAAGTTCCTGTTTGAACAAAAAATGATAATAATGACTCCTCTTGTTGTTGTGTCAGAATAAGAGGTCAGAGTGCCAAGTTTAGAGAATACATAAAATATAAATATAACAGTAAATGCAGTTTGCATATAATTAGGCTTCTTTCTTTTATTTTTTTGTGCCCATCCCAGAGGTGCAATATTATTTTAAACAAGATGACTGGAAAGAACTGAATTTTTCCTATTTTTATGCCTAATTTGGTGTCAGCTGACAAAGTATTTGCAGAGAAAATGTCAATGTTAAAGTTTACCACGGACACACAGACACACACACACACACACAAAGACAACCGAACACCGGGTTAAAACATAGACTCACTTTGTTTACACGAGTCAAAAAAGGTGAAGAATCTTGCAAAACTAAACCCAGACTCGAACCTGAGAAAAGAGATCAGTGTGACATGCATCGAAACCATCACATCTTCTTTACTTTTAAGTGGTGTGTAAATCATCTTACTTAGCAAAACGTAATGCAATCCTGAGCAAAATGTAATGCGATCCTTAGCAAACGTGATGCAATCCTATTATATATATTTAAAAAAAAAAAAAAAAAGTCCTGATAAAGAATGGTGACTGACAACTTTGTAAGTTTCACAGAGTGGCATTCATTTGTGATAATTATCACTTCTTGTTTTACTTCTCAGTGGTGTCAATTATCTTACTTAGCAAACGTAATGCTATCATTAGCAGACATAATGCAATCCTTTGCAAAAATAATGCAATCTTTAGCTAGCGTAATGCAATCCCATGGAATGCAATCCGTAGCACACATAATGCAATCCTCAGCTAACGTAATGCAATCCTTAGCGAACATAATGCGATCCAAGGGAATGCAATCCTTAGCAAAAGTAATGCAATCCTAAAAGAAAAATGTCCTGATAAAGAATGGTAACCGACAACCTTACCTTCAGTTTCATAGTGTGGCATGCATTTCAGACCTGTGTAATCATCTTGTCTTGTCTTACTTTTAAGTGGTGTAAATGATCTTTGCAAACATAATGCATTCCTTAGCAAATGTAAAGCTATCCGAACAGAAAAAAGTCCTGATTAAAAAAAATGGTGACTGGCAATCTTACCTTTACTTTCATAGTGTGGCGTGTATTTGAAACCTGTTCAATTACTACTTCTTGTTTACTTTTAAGTGGTGTCAATTATGGTACTTAGCAAACGTAACATAATCGTTAGCAAACATAATGCAATCCTTGGCAAACGGAATGCAATCCAACGGAATGCAATCCTTAGCAAACGTAATGCAATTTTAATAGAAAAAAAAAATCCTGATAAAGAATGGTCACTGACAACCTTACACTTAGTTTCATAGTGTGGCATGCATTTCAGACTTGTGTAATTATTATTACTTCCTGTTTTACTTTCTTAAGTGGTGTAAATTATCTTACTTGGCAAACGTAATGCAATCCTTAGCAAACGTAAAGCAATCCCAATAGTATAAAAGTCCTGATAAAGAATGGTGACTGATAACTTTACCTTCAGCTTCAACTTTATCTCTCAGTCTCGGCAAGGAGGAACTGACGAGAATAATCAGCACCAGCAGTAAAGGGGTTAAAAAAAAAACTGACAAGACTTGAGAACAAGATCTGACTGGGTGAAAGGCTATGGGAGATGAGTCTACCTTTTAGCTTTTTGCCCCTGAAGCAAAATGTGATTGGGATCCTTCAAAAGCAGGCACATTTATTTATTTATTACGGAATCAGATTCTTTATTCTAAATACAAACAACTTGGGTACATGCACCCAAGTTGTTTGTATTTAGAATAAAGAATCTGATTCCGTAATAAATAAATAAATGAACAAAAACTCACAATTTTGGCAACTGAACGGAGGAATCTTGAAGAAATATACCAGACTTTGATTTTTTTTTTTTTTTTTTTTTTTTTTTTTTTCAAAACACAAAATGATTGGATGAGGGCAACCAGGGACAAGTTTACATTTTATCCCTGCAGCAAAATATGGATGGGGTCCTTTAAAAACTGATAACACTAGTTTGTTGCTTTTGACAAAACTGATTTTACAAAACATGAAGAAAACATATTAACTGGAAATATATAATACAAACAGCTTGGTGTTATCATGGGAAGGGGGGGGTGGGGGGAGGGGGGGGAAGGAGCTCATAAACAAACAAAAAATTCAGAATTCTTATCTTCAAAATATGGTTTTAAAGGAGGAGAAAGACATGGCAAAAACAAAACAAAACAAAACACAAGACGCACGTTTACAGAAGTTAAAGAAAAAAAGTATCGTAAAATCTACTTCATGCTAGCACTAATACCAAAGATGAAGAGACTGTGTGATGTAAAAATCATGCATTCAAAGAGAGGGAGACAGACAGACAGACGGACAGAGACAAAGACTGAAAGAAACAGAGACAGACAGACAGAGACAGAGAAACTATGTGAGGTGAATGTTATAATGTATTCAAGAAAGAGACAGAGAGAGACAAAGAGACACAGACAGACAGACAGACAGAGAAACGTAACGAAACAAAACAAAGTTTTATTTTACAAGGGTAGTGGAGTTAGTACCCATCCAGAAACAGAGAGAACCTGCATGACACTGACAATGGTCCCACACAATCCACACTGTTCATTCATTCTCTACCCAACAGCTCTGGGTCAAACCTCCATCCCCACTCCCAACATCTCCCCCTCCTCCCCACCCAGCTGCCTTATTCTACAACCTTTCTCTTTCCTCCATCACCCAAAGTACCTTCTTCTCTTTCTTTCTTTACTCCTCCCGCTCCCCTCCCTACCTCCCCTCCCCCCCCCCCCCCCCCCCCCCCCCCCCCAAGAAAGAGAAACTGGATAAAGTAGGTTAAGTCATCATCACCTTTACAAAAGCGGAACATACTACTACTCTCAAACCCCTCAACGGTTTTTTTCCCCCCTCTAAATCCTGTTCACATTTACCCCTCTTCCACCCACCGTTCTTTCCTTCCCTCTGTACCTGTCCCCACCCGAGAAAAAGGAACTGGAGAAAGTGGGTTAAGTCATCATCACCTTTACAAAAGGAGAACATACTACTACTCTCAAACTCCTCAACGTTTTTCCCCCCCTCCAAATCCTGTTCACATTTACCCCCCTCTTCCACCCACCGTTCTTTCCTTCACTCTGTACCTGCCCCCACCCAAGAAAAAGGAACTGGAGAAAGTGGGTTAAGTCATCATCACCTTTACAAAAGGAGAACATACTACTACTCTCAAACTCCTCAACGTTTTTCCCCCCCTCCAAATCCTGTTCACATTTACCCCCCTCTTCCACCCACCGTTCTTTCCTTCACTCTGTACCTGCCCCCACCCAAGAAAAAGGAACTGGAGAAAGTGGGTTAAGTCATCATCACCTTTACAAAAAAAAAAAAGGAAACGTACCACTGCACTCAAACCTCTCAACCTTTTTTTTTTCTCTCTCTCCCAAATCCTGTCCACTGATACCCCCATCACTACCCCTTCAACTTACGCATCATCTTCTGTCCATCCCCCTCCCCCCAACACCCCAACCCCTGCCCCCCACCCCCCCAATCAAACAGCCACCAGCCATCCCCCTGTAATAAGGTAAGTGGAGTATACATCCAGAAACAGAGAGAACCTACATCACACTGACAATGGTCCCACACAATCCACACTGTTCATTCATTCTCTACCCAACAGCTCTGGGTCAAACCTCCAACCCCACTCCCAACATCTCCCCCTCCTCCCCACCCCACTGTCCTATTCTACAAACAACCTTTTATTTCTCTTTCCTCCATCACCCAAAGTACCTTCTTCTCTTTCTTTCTTTACTCCTCCCGCTCCCCTCCCTACCTCCCCTCCCCCCCCCCCCCCCCACCCCCCCCCAAGAAAGAGAAACTGGATAAAGTAGGTTAAGTCATCATCACCTTTACAAAAGGAGAACATACTACTACTCTCAAACTCCTCAACGTTTTTCCCCCCCTCCAAATCCTGTTCACATTTACCCCCCTCTTCCACCCACCGTTCTTTCCTTCACTCTGTACCTGCCCCCACCCAAGAAAAAGGAACTGGAGAAAGTGGGTTAAGTCATCATCACCTTTACAACAAAAAAAAAAGGAAACGTGTACCACTGCACTCAAACCTCTCAACCTTTTTTTTTTCTCTCTCTCCTAAATCCTGTCCACTGATACCCCCATCACTACCCCTTCAACTTATGCATCATCTTCTGTCCATCCCCCTCCCCCCAACACCCCAACCCCTGCCCCCCACCCCCACCCCCCCAATCAAACAGCCACCAGCCATCCCCCTGTAATAAGGTAAGTGGAGTTAGTATACATCCAGAAACAGAGAGAACCTGCATGACACTGACAAAGGTCCCACTGAATGTATCACACAATCCACACTGTTCATTCATTCTCCACCCAACAGCTCTGGGTCAAACCTCCATCCCCACTCCCCACCCCACTGTCCTATTCCACAAACAACCTTTCTCTTTCCTCCATCACCCAAAGTACCTTCTCTTTCTTTCTTTCTTTACTCCCCTACCCCCACCCCCCCCACCCCCCATAGCCACCCGCATCCCCCCACCTCAGGAAGAGGAGCTGGATAAAGTAGGTTAAGTCATCATCACCTTTACAAAAGCGGAACATACTACTACTCTCAAACTCCTCAACGGTTTCCTCCCCCCCCCCTCTAAATCCTGTTCACATTAACCCCTCTTCCACCACCGTTCTTTCCTTCCCTCTGTACCTGCCCCCACCCAAGAAAGAGGAACTGGATAAAGTAGGTTAAGTCATCATCACCTTTACAAAAGCGGAACATACTACTACTCTCAAACTCCTCAACGGTTTTTTCCCCCCCCCCTCTAAATCCTGTTCACATTAACCCCTCTTCCACCCACCGTTCTTTCCTTCCCTCTGTACCTGCCCCCACCCAAGAAAGAGGAACTGGAGAAAGTGGGTTAAGTCATCATCACCTTTACAAAAGCGGAACATACTACTACTCTCAAACTCCTCAACGGTTTGTTTCCCCCTCTAAATCCTGTTCACATTAACCCCTCTTCCACCCACCGTTCTTTCCTTCACTCTGTACCTGCCCCCACCCGAGAAAGAGGAACTGGAGAAAGTGGGTTAAGTCATCATCACCTTTACAAAAAAAAAAAAAAAGGAAACGTACCACTGCACTCAAACCTTTCAACCTTTTCTCTCTCTCTCTCTCTCCCCTAAATCCTGTCCACCGATACCCCATCACTACCCCTTCAACCCCCCCCCCCCACAACCCTCCCCCTCCTCTCCCCCCATCAAACATCCACCAGCCATCCCCCTGTAATAAATACCACACCTCCCTGTCCACACAGTTCCTATTTAATCCAAGCAGATTTGATCTGGCGCGCGTGTTTATCCTTTCTTTTCTTATTTTTTTCCTTCCTTCCTTTTTTTTTTTTTTTTTTTTTTTCCCTTGTTTTTAACCAAAATTTTGCCTGAGAATTTGGGTCAATTTTCATGTTTCCTATTTTGATGCTGCTGACAGAAGATGCGACTGATGGAAGATGCTTGCTGCTATTTTTTTTTTGGGGGGGGGGGGATGTAGGAGGGGGGAGTCCATTCAGGTCAGACTGCTTCACAAGACTGTACTCTCTCATAATTATATAATTACCTGGCGTCAACCAGGCTGAAAGATAAGAATGCCTGCAGTGTTGGTCAGGAAATTTGAGCAGTACTCCCGAAGACATGACCAAAGACTGTATGGCACAGTGCACGCGCGCGCACACACACACACACACACACGCACACACACACATATCTGATTCTTTTCCCATTAATTGGTCAAAAATCACTCATAAGTAACCCACTAGATGCAAAACTAAACACACACACACACACACACACACGCATATCTGATTCTTTTCCGATTAATTGGTCAAAAATCACTCATAAGTAACCCACTAGATGCAAAACTAAACACACACACACACACACACACACACGCATATCTGATTCTTTTCCGATTAACTGGTCAAAAATCACTCATAAGTAACCCACTAGATGCAAAACTAAACACACACACACACACACACACACACACACACACACACACACGCACACACACACACACAAACACTCACCACCACACACAAACCTCTCCACCTCACACAAGCCCTCCTACTATCAAATACCAATATCTCACCGTCATAACCCCCTCCACCTCCACCCCCCATCCACCTCTATACCTTCACCCCTCTCCCCCAACAATCTCCTCAACCCCCTCCCCTAACACACACACACACACACACACACACACAGATGACTACACCTGTTGGCCTGTGTTGGTAATTAGCCCCCTCTCCCTTCCGGCCCACCCCCCAATTTTCACACCTGCCCAAAGTTTGGGCCACAACTGACCAGGTGAGGCACTGGACAACACCGTGACGGGGACGAGGGAAGAAGAAAAATAAACAACGGTTACATGTGTGTGTGTGTGTGTGTGTGTGTGTGTGTCCAAAATAACCAACAGAGGAAAATGAGCAGACAGAGAGATAGGGAGCCGGACGTCACTATCTGCACACACACACACACACACACACACACACAAGGTCAGAGGGTGGGGTAGGTGGGATTGACAGTGGAGATGGTCAAAAACTTGATACATATAATATATATATAACGGGGTGGAAAGGGTAAGCCGGGGGTCGGTTTTATTATTTACACAGGGCACTTGAGAGCCATCAAGGTCTGAGGTTGTTGACAGCGCTGACAGTGGCGGTGACTGAACAGGAAGACTGATATGTTAGATATGTGAGCACCCTTCTGTTCCCCTGGCCAAAAACGGTACAATTGGGTGTTGATTTTGCTCTTCAATTTCAGTGACGCCTTTTCACTAGAAAGTGATAGTGATATTTGATGGAGAAAGAGAGTGTGTGTGTGTGTGAGCGAGTGAATGAGTGTGTGTGTGTGTGTGTGTGTGTGTGTGTGTGTGTGTGTGTGTGTGTGTGTATGCATACATGTACACAAGCTCACAAACACATAACACAACAAACCTAACAACAACAAAAAAACACCACAGACCACCCCACTAATAAAACTGAATTAACTCTCTGCCTACAGACTGTCCAGCAGCCAGCCCCTTCCCAGAACCACACAAATCACTGGCACGACTACGGTGGCCTGCACACTGCCCCATGAACAGCACACCCACCACAGCCACAGCTATCATTGTACGTTGGTGCTCTGAACACCTTTGTATCAATTGTTTGACAGACCACATCCAGTGGTGGCCTTGTGGTAACACGTCCGCCAGTGAAGCCAGAGAATTATGGATCGAATCCCACACTCACCAATATTTTTTCCACCTCCATTAAACACTGAATGTTGGTTTGGATGTGAGTCATGTTAGTCAATCAACAACCATCTACCTGTAGATCTAGTCATCAGCCCCATCCAAATGTAACATGCGGCTTCTGTTCAAACATGTGCACTTAACACACGTAATAAGTACCCATGGCAACAAAAGGGCTGTCAAGACAAAACTCTGAAGAAAAATCCACTTTCACAGGGAAACAATTACACCTGCAGGCAAAAAAAAAAAAAAAGAAAGAAAAAAGAAGAATGCGGCACTACACTGTAACGACACTCTCCCTAGTGAGCAGGTAACTCTGTTGTGACGAAGGGTAATACAATACAATACAATACTGCCCCCATGGACAGCATGCTCGCCACACTGACCACAGCCACCATTATACCTCAGTGCTGTGAACACCTTTGTTTCACTTGTTTGACCACAAGGAAAAATGTAAACCCAGAGCTTCTGATAATCCACACATGCGTGTGTTTCCCCCGACCCTCACTGAGTATGTGCCTGGGACATGCTAAAAATTTCTTCTTGAGCAAACCCATAAAGTGATAAACAGCGTGAAAATCGTGTATTGGTGCTTCAGTCTGATGCTAAGATCGTCTTGTTTGATCATGAAGGAAAATGTATAACCCCCTTCCCTCTACACACAAAACATCAAACTCTTGGAAACACATGCTAAAAGTATCCTGCTACGGGATCAAAGGCAGGGGCAATCTGCTCGTGAGAATAATGAATCCTCTTGATCTCAAAAGCATTCCGCTATGAGACTGAAGGCAATGAGTCGACATAATATAAGAATGTAAGATTCAAGAATAGCAAGAGGTTTTGTTTTTGTTTTTGTTTTTGTTTTTTTATGAAAAGGTTGAAAAGGAATGTTTTCCATCATTTAGTTCAATTAACCTTGTGTGTGTGTGTGTGTGTGTGTGTGTGTGTGTGTATGTGAATGTGTGCATGGGTGCATGTGTGTGTATGTGAGTGTGACTGTGAGATAAAAAGAGTGAGAATCCTGTATGTGGGGTTTTCGCTAGGTTCATCTGTCACAAAGCAGAGTTATTTCCCTTCACTATTTCTTGGCCCAGAAACCTGGACCTGACTGACGATTACAACCAGAAGGTATGCATGCCTATGTGTATATACAGCAAAGCAGACTCGATTTAAATGTGAAATATACTAGTGGCCCCCTGAAGGCAGTCTGGAACCCCTTGAGATACGGTAAACTGGGCACCTAGGACGCCCAAGATTTTCAGCTTGTCAAAAGCCCTGTACTGTAGTCTGTACTACATTATACTAAATCGAATAGCAGAGTCTACTGCTATTCACCTCCCCTCAACAAAGTAGCATCAACATCAAATACTTAATAAAAACCCTCATGATCTACACACCCCCCTTAAGCTTTACCAGTTAACAAATCTGCTGGCCAAAAAGTAACCAACAAACCAACACTCCTTCACTCCAACCTCCCACATGCCATTCACCTTCTTCTTCTGTGTTCGTGGGCTGCAACTCCCACGTTCACTCGTATTCACACGAGTGGGCTTTTACGTGTATGACCGTTTCTACCCCGCCATTTAGGCAGCCATACTCCGCTTTCGGGGGTGTACATGCTGGGAATGTTCTTGTTTCCATAACCCACCGAACACTGACATGGATTACAGGATCTTTAACGTGCGTATTTGATCTTCTGCTTGCATATACACACGAAGGGGGTTCAGGCACTAGCAGGTCTGCACATACGTTGACCTGGGAGATCGTAAAATTCTCCACCCTTTACCCACCAGGCGCCGTCACCGTGATTCGAACCCGGGACCCTCAGATTGAAAGTCCAACGCTTTAACCACTCGGCTATTGCACCCGTCATGCCATTCACCAACAAGACTTTTAACACCCACTCGCAGTCTACACACATCCCCTCCAAGCTCTCAAACTGAAAGCAAGTCCCTCGGGGCCAAAAAGTAACCAACACACCATCACTCCTCCCAACACAAGAGCACCAACAGCCAATCACAATCTACAACGTCCCCCTAGCTTTATGTGTGATAGTCATGTCCACCCATGACCATCAGGACAGCACAGGAGGAAACTGCTGTTCCAGCTATCGGGGCTAGAATTTGATTACTGCAGGGAGTGTCTTGCCAAAGTTACATCCCCACTCTCTCGACCAAGAGACTTTTAGGGCAGCTGGCGCTTGGACGGTTCCCAAAGGCGAACCAGCCACTATGGCTGCAACACTAAGAGCCTGTGTGATCTTGCCTCCTAATTTGTGAATCACAGTTCTTAACAAAAAAATTTAAAAATTTTTTTTTTTTTTTTAATAAGCTGTAAGTGAATTCCCACTGCAGTGGAAAAACCATTAATCATACAGATCTCACTTTGCTGTTGGCCCAACTGCAAGCTTATGTCAGTCTGTGATATAAATGCCAACAACCACTCACAGTTTACGTAGACATCCCCCAAGCTTAACCCAGAAAAGAAAAATTCCTCAGGGCCAAAAAACTACAAACAACCACCATTCTTTTGCAACCCCCCCGAGTATTTCTATCACCCAACAAGCACTCCTACCTCCCCCTAGAAATCCACTAAAAACCTGACCTCAGCCACCTTGGCACCTGGATAATCCCCCTTCCCTTTGGTCAGGTGGCTCGAGAAAAGTCACCAGATAAGGTTGTGGGGTAATCCATCAGGGTCCTGATCAAACACACACAGCCCCCTGAGCCCTCCTTTCTTAACTTCAGCCAATCAATCAATCACCCCAAGCGTTTGACATCAGGGGGGGGATTATAGAGAATGGGGGTTGGAATTTTAATGACGTGTCACCGCCAAATATTGCGACTGGTCTGGGCTACTGAAATCGGTTTTTTTTCATGTGTCAACAACAAGCACACATGTACGAAGATAAGGGTAATTGAAAATATTATATAATTTGGCACTGCTGAAACAATGCGCATGGACTCAGCCTTTGACTTTTAACACTGCTGGGAAAATGCCTATTCACTGATGTCAAATAACATTAAAGTGTATACCAAATCCACATTCCTTTCAAAGCAATCTTTTTTCGTGATATCAAATCGAAAAAAAACCCGCGAGAATGCTGATGGAATGGAAAATAAATCAATCCAAAACAAAGTGGGTTAATTCAAGACACAGCCCTGCCCCACGCCCCTCTTTGTGAGCCCATCCAATCACAACTAATGCTTTACATCCAGGGACTACAGGGTGGGATGGTTCGGAATTTAGTGACATGGGCACAGTATCAAAGGTGGTTGTCTTGAGCCAATGAAATGGGGGTTCTTTCACACCGATCAACAAAATGTTCAACTCACAATCTTCATGCCAATAACTTAAAGGCAGCTTATGTAAACTTATCAAATTTTAAAGAAACACACACAAACACACACACACACATTTTGAGTGGAACTTCATGGCATAATTTTAAAAATCTATTTAAAAAAAACAACAACCCAAAACCCCACTTTGAGCATTAGATGCCAAACAGTTCAACCATAACATACTTTTTGGGGGAACACAAAAACAGAACTGTATCGATCTGAGACACACAGGACAGAGAGACGATAGAGAGTGATGAAACGCAGACGCAAGAGTCCATAAATGTTGCACTGACAGACAGACAAAGGGCACACAAGACACAAGAACCCTTTTCCATCTTTGAAAAATAAACTGTTGACTCGTCTGCCAATTAAAAAAAAATAAATAAAAATAAATAAATAAATAAATAAATAAATATATATATATATATATAAGAACATAGGCATGACACTGACAGAACAACACAAAGTCTGATCATGCTTCCACAGGCAACACACAAGCAATACATACGCACGCATACCTTTCTCTTGCTAAATATGAATCAAACACCTGGTTAGACCCTGTGTTTTCCATTTCCTTGTAGTAAGAAAAAAAGCCATTCATAAGCAAATCAAAGATGTATAATAAATGAAAAACAAAACTGAATATAATTATGTACACTGATAGCAATTTGCTGATCTGTTGCAGAGAAGAGGATGAATTAAAAATTTGATTAACAAAAACAAAAAAAACAAAAAAAACAAACAACAAACAAACAAAAAACAGACAGACAAAATTAAACGCACACAGGCAAATTCCAAAAGACAAGATAGACCTGAGAAGAAACCTAAAAGATATGAGGAAAGAAGATGTTCAGACAGAAAGATGAATTCAATTACAATGAAAAGAGAAAAACAAATTAATGGAAAGAGGGGAAAAAGAAAAGAAAAAAAAATTACGCAAAGAGAGAAACATACACAAAGAGAGAAACAGGCAGACTGATGGAAAGACAGAACCAGATGAACAGACTGACAAACAGCCAGACAAACAGACACGGATGGACTTACTGAGAAACAGGTAAGTGAACAGACTGGCCAAAGAAACAGAAACAGACAGATGAACAGTAAGACAGAAATGAACAGACCAACGGAGAAACAGACAAACGAATGAACTGACCCCCCCCAAAAAAAGAAAGACAGATGAACTGACTGGCATATGAACAGACAGAAAGACAGACATGAACATACAAACAGAGAAACAGACACGTGAACAGGCTGACTAAAAAAACCAGATGAACAGACAGACAGACAGACATGAATGGACCTGATGGACAAACAGGCAAGTGAACAACAGACTGACCAAAAAAAAAAACGACAGACAGATGAGCAGACACACAGACAGACATGAATAAAAGTACGGATGACAACAAAAACACAGGGAAACCACAAAGAGAGGAAAAGCTGCGACAAAAAAACAACAACAAAACATATCGACAAGCCGCAAAACAAAACAAAAAACACAAAAATATATATATATATAAAAACAGGCAGCATAAAAAATGGTGGCACAAGCCATTCACACTGACACATTCATTAGTTTAATGCGTTAGTCAGCTGCCACCAAGGACAAGCGAGCACTAATCAACAGAACCGCACAGCAGGCGTTCAGTTTTAGCGGCTCTAGCAAATATCACATCACCTACCTGGAGAGCATTCTGTGAATGGACAGACAGGCACACACACACACACACACACGTCTTAGTCATGGTTTGAAAAAATCTGACATGACTAACACACCCTCACAGCTGGAAAATCTAGTATAACCAACACAACCAGCACTATAAGTATATACATACAGACCAAGATTTTTATGTCCACTCAAAACTTGAGTGGTAGCCTTGGTGCTAGTCTTTTGGATAAGAACTGAAGGGGATAAACTGGGGTCCCCTGTGTAGCATGCACTTAACGCATGTAATAGAACCCATGGCAACAAAAAAAAAGTATCCCTGGCAAAAATTATGCAGGAAAAATCCACCTGATAGCAAAACAAATACACTTACAGACAGGCCAAATTTCACACACAGAAGTCTGTTGTGTCAACAACGACAAAAAGTACAAAACAATACAATACAGAGAATGTTTTGAAAATCTGATACAATCAGCACACAGAAACTTAAAACTTCCATACAACCAACAGTTGTTTAATTAACGATTGTTCAGATATTCAAGGACAGATAAAAAAAAATTTTAAAAAAATCCCATTGATTACACCATAAGAATCCTTGAATTTTTTTTTCCATCCAAAGCAGACTGACTCTTCAATCTGTAGATGGAAGCTGAACTCTTCTTTTAAAAACAATTATGTAGGAAATGTTATTTGTAGATGCGGTAACCACATCAAATGACCACACATTAACCTGCTACATGCTGGTTTCCTATATTCACGTCCTGTCATCTACTCCAGTCGCGCAATATTTAAGCAATCTGTTCAACAAAAACGTATCGCTTTTTTTCCAATGGTCTTTGCTGAAAAATCCAATGGGCTCAATGTTACAGATTTTTTTTTTTTTTTTTACTATTGTTTCTAAATTCCAAGGATGTTGTGTCATTAATCATTATGCTTTCACTAGTAACACCATTTGTCACATTGGTCTCTTTGCTGAAGATGTAAAGTTTGTTTTTTGGTTGTTAGTATTTCTATGTCTGATATCACATTCTGTGGGTCGATGAACTGAACAACCATCACACTACCTCACCCTCCATAGAACACTCAACGGACGAAAAGAAACAAGAGAGAAAAAGAACAAACCAAATGCTCTGAGACATGAAGAAAAAAAAAACAAACAAGGATCGAACACCAACACCACTCACCAACATCGGCCGTGGGGAGCATGTTGCCGGACATCTTCACTTCGTCAAACCTGGCGAAGATCTGTGATAACCTGTTAAAATAAAAGAGAGGGATTCAGTTTTAGTTTCAAGGTGTCAAAGTGTGCAGACTATTCCATTTATGCTACACATCTGCTTTTTTTTTTTTTTTTTTAATTTTCAGTTCAAATCTAACCCCTTGACTGCTGCTCATGAGCATACTTGTCAGTGAAGTCACTGTGATAAAAAAGAGCTTACATGTCAGGATGTCAGTGAAAGACTGTCACCTCACTGTGATAAAAGAGCTTACATGTCAGGGTGTGTCAGTGAAGGGCTGTCACCTCACTGAGATCAGATGGAGCTTACAGGTCAGGATGTCAGTGAAGGGCTGTCACCTCACTGTGATAAGACACAGCTTACATGTCAGGATGTCAGTGAAGAGCTGCCACCTCACTGTGATAAGACAGAGCTTATAGGTCAGGATGTCAGTGAAGGGCTGTCACCTCACTGTGATAAGACAGAGCTTATAGGTCAGGATGTCAGTGAAGGGCTGTCACCTAACTGTGATAAGACAGAGCTTATAGGTCAGGATGTCAGTGAAGGGCTGTCACCTAACTGTGATAAGACAGAGCTTACAGGTCAGGGTGTCAGTGAAGGGCTGTCACCTAACTGTGATAAGACAGAGCTTACAGGTCAGGGTGTCAGTAAGGGCTGTCACCTAACTGTGATAAGACAGAGCTTACAGGTCAGGGTGTCAGTGAAGGGCTGTCACCTAACTGTGATAAGACAGAGCTTATAGGTCAGGATGTCAGTGAAGGACTGACACCTCACTGTGATAAGACAGAGCTTATAGGTCAGGATATCAGTGAAGGGCTGTCACCTCACTAAGATAAGACAGAAGCTTACAGGTCAGGATGTCAGTGAAGAGCTGTCACCTCACTGTGATAAGACAAACAGGTCAGGGTGTCGGTGAAAGGCTGTCACCTCACTGTGATAAGACCGAGCTTACAGGTCAGGATGTCAGTGAAGGGCTGTCACCTCACTGTGATAAGACACAGCTTACAGGTCAGGATGTCAGTGAAGAGCTGCCAACTTACTGTAATAAGACCGAGCCTTTTACTCTTGGAACTGCGTTACTTTTGCTTAGTAAAATCAATGACATCATTTAAAAGTGCACAAAGTGCACTAACTGCACTGCAGATTAATGTCACACTGACCTCATTTCACTTAAGATTAGCAGTAAAGAGGTTTAAAAAAAAAAATTAAATGGCGCACGTCTGACCTACGCACCCAACACACCAGTCCTAGGGTCTTAGAGCCTAACCCCATAAATATGAACAAAACATCAGACTAAAGATGAATGAGAATAAACAAAATAAACAAATGAAATATTACATAAGTAAGTAACAATTAGTAAGTAACATTTTTTTCTAAAGAATGACAAAATACATAGAAGGCAAATGACTGAAATAAAACAAGAACAAAAATGATCCATGTTCAGCAAACTTGTGCACATATGCATGTGCACGCATGCTCACACAGGTGTACACACACAGATACACAAACAAAAAAACAAAACAAAAAAAAAAAAACACCAAAAAAAAAATAACATATACACAGAGACATAAGAAATGAACAGACACCCAATTCGTCAAACTGCTGTTTCCTCAATTTGTCAAGACTGCTTTTCCCTCAATTTGTCAGACTGGTTTTATGACCTTTCTGCTAAGTGTAAACAAGGAGGGAAGGGGCACTGCTCTTGATTAAACTTCTAGGCAACTTACTGATGAAGTATGAGCTTTGTTTGAGCATTTTCAAGCATTTGTTTTGTTGCTGCTGTTGTTGTTGTTGTTATTAGCTGCTGTTGTTATTGTTTAAGTTTTGATTATAGTCACGGCAACAAAGTCATGGAGATGGCGAGATACAAAGCCACTCACATTAATTTTTTCAAGGTGTCTAATTCAGAAACACACGCAGACGCACATGCGTGCACACACATCAAAACACACACAACAAAAACAGCCACTGTTACACACACACATACACACTGTTTTCCGACAGGGTTCTGGACAGTTCTTGGGTGACTAGTTTCAAAGCCCCAAACTGATCAATCAATCACCTTTGTGCAAAACGCAGATCTCTATTACATGAACAAAGGAAAGGAAAACTACCCAAGGGAAATAAATGTGAAGCATCAGTCCCAATCTTCCAAATCCCAAAACAGTAACTTCCCTTTTCTATTGATCATCTTTTTAGAGCAATGAGGAGAAAAGGTTGTTGCTGATAAATTCTTTTTTCTTTTTAATAAATATGTAGGAAAATATGTGTCAGGGTGCCCAAAAATGTGACCAAACAAAATTTCATACTTTCGCCAGACCAGATTGAAAATTTTCCATACCAAACACTACTCCAAACTGATAAAAAAAATAAAAATTTAATTGCTACACTGCTGATGAAATAGATCAGCAACTATCCCAGCACCAAGGTTTTAATTTTTATCATTTTTTGTTGTCCAATTTAGGTCTGTTAAAATCATTAAACTCTGTCTAATTTTTTCCAAGACTTCTCCAGACTTCATGACTGTACCAACCCTATTGTGTATTGTATGATATTTAAGCCGTGTCCGACTATTACCATCAGAAAAGCTGAGGAGGCAATTGCTGTCCCAACTATCTGGGCCAGAATTTGATAACAGTGGAGAATGCCTTGCCCAAATAACATCCCCATTCTCTCGGCCAAGAGGGTTTTAGAACAGTCGGCGGTGGGATGGTTCCCAAAGGCCAACTATACTCCCCCGCATAGGCGGGTAGTAGTTTGCACAGGACAGGAATCAGCCCCCTGCTGGAGTCTGCACTAGTGGGTCACAGTTAAGTATGTGTAATTAAATAAGTATCTAAAACAAATCCAGTATGATAAATAGAATTGCGCAATCAACAACCATCTACCTGAAGATCTAGTCATCAGCCCCATCCACACGTAATATGCAGCTTCTGTTCCAATGTGTGTGTGTGTGTGTGCGTGTTTGTGTGTGTGAGAGAGAGAGTTTGTGTGTGTGTGCGTGTGTGTGTGTGTGTGCATGCATATGTGTGTGCGTGTGTGTGTGTGTGTGTGTGTGCACAGAGTGTGCTTGCATGAGTATGCACAAGTTTTTATATTGATATGCACTTGTATGTATCCTAATTTCTACTGTATCTGTGTTTGTGTATGATTTTCGATTTATGTTCGTATCTTGTTATGTGCTATCCCCTCCAATATTCCTTGTGACCCCGGTACACTTGGTAATAAAGACATATTCTATTCTATTCTATAACACACCAAGGCTGCATCCAGTGCAATCTTGCCTTTTAGTTTACGACTCAGTCCTTCACAAAAGAATAAGCTGTAAATGAATCCCCACTGCTGCAATCAAACCACTGATACCATACAGCTATGCAGCTTTCACATTGCTGTTGGCTTGACTGTAAAAGGAGGAGTTTGTATTATACTCCATGTTTGGTGTTACATATACTTACCATGTCAAACTGATGCAAACTAGGCCTATCGGTTTGCTCTGCTTGGCCAAATTTTGCGCGGCCAACAGTGAAAAGACGAGCAGTGCTGGCCCGGTCCGCTCTCAGCCAATCAAACGCCTCTAAAAGCTATAAGCGCTGAATCATTCCTTTGGCCAAGGCTCTCCACGCCATCTTGTCAGGTTTACGCTCTGTCTCGTCTTACGCTTTGACTGTAAACTTATTTCAATCTAATTTAAGCCGAGCAAAAAATGTTGAGCGTATACATGAAAGCGTCATGCGCTGCCAGGGAACTACTCACTTCTGTGCGGGGATGCCTTTGCGGGTGAGGTCGACGCGCACCTTCTCCCCAACGTGTCGGTAGATCTCCGTCAGCGTCACCACCGCCGCCTCCCTCACCTGGCTGTTCTGGTCGTCCAGCAGTTTGCAGATCGCAGGCACCGTCTTGGACAGGTGCAAACATCTGGCGCCATACCTGAAGGTGTGGGTGGAAACAAGCGTGTGAGCTGTTAAGCAAATCGCTGGCACAATGAAGTTATGCATCATGTATTTCAGCCTGTTGCCCTGGACAAGCATCAAATCAAAATCCCCAATCACCACACAATATCTTACAGTCGTATCAAAAGTACTTTCATTCTGTCAAAAATATTTTGAGCGCAGTTTCTTTTCAAATATTCTTGGCAGTCAGTGGTATCCAGTGATGTCATTTTGTGTGCCTCTCAGTCTCATTTGGTGCAGAAATCTTGGCAATTTTGCTGCTGGCCAGTCCATACCACTGATAGTCACTTGAATGTAGTCATTCAGATAAAATGATAAACCAGGGTTCCCTGTGCAGCATGCTTCTGTGAATATTTTTTTTTTTTTCTTTTCTTTTTTTTTTAACAGCAACAAAAGGGTTGTCCTTAGCATTATTCTGAAGAAAAATCCACTCTGGCAGTGTTGCCGCACTCTAGGCGATGCACTCTCCCAGGGGAAAGCAGCCTGAATTTCACACCGAGCAATCTATCGTGACACAAAACATGATACAACGCTCCCTCTTATAAACAAGAAAACAAGAAGCCAGTTCAAAGCGTTAACAGTTGTTACAATACAGAAACTCAACAAATAACATGAAACAAAGTGACAAGTCATTACAACACAAAACATTACAGCATACAGACCAAACAAATAAAATGTAAGAAACCACCATAGACACACAAAATCAAAATCGCCAAAATCAAATGGCCAGAAAGACGCTGCTCTCACCGATTGATTGTGTTTTGCAGACAGACGAGGACCCCTTCACGTACGTGCCACAGCTTGTGAGTGAAAGCCCCTGACATCCTCTCAAAGACGTACTGCGAAAACCAACACAAACAATGAACGTTCCATGACCAGTTTCATAAGACCCGGCTGCTCTCTCTCTCTTCCTGGCAAACACTTCAAGTAATGATGTCACTATGTGGATGTATGTGTATTAGCAAGGGCTTTGTCGTTGTTTTTGTTTAGCTGTGGGTTTTTGTTTTTTTCTTATGTCAATGCTGAACACCCACCCTCCCACTCCTCCTTCCACCTGCATGCCTGTTTTTACTTGAGCTGCTCAAAAAATATTTCAACATAAAAAATGTGTTTGTGTGTGTGTGTGTGAGAGAGAGAGAGAGAGAGAGAGAGGGGGGGGGACAGACAGACAGACAGACAAGACAAGACAAGATAAGGCAAGACAAGTCTTGTCGAGAGAGAGAGAGAGAGAGAGAGAGAGAGAGAGATTCAGTTTCCGTTTCAAGGAGGCATCAACACACACAGAAAGATCCTTTTACATTTGCTACACCATATAAAAAAAAACCGAAGAGGAAACAGAAAGTAGCATATGCCTGACCTGTACATACACCCAGTGCCATGGCCTGGCCTTGAGAGCTCAGTATAAACAAGGGTGAAGTGACAAAAGAGAGACAGAGGCAGAGACAGAAAAAAGAAAAGGAATAAAAAAATGAGAGACAGAGGGGAAAAAAAAGGATACTTAAGTGTTTCTACCTCATGTTTCCTTCCTTCCCTGTTGTGACTTCATCAAATCTGTCCAATCCCAGCAATACACTTTTTCACACGGTAACACATTTTCTTTTTCCCACCCGACATTTTCTTCCTCTGCATTTAAGAGTTGAGAGAAGGAGACTTCAGACTTGTCAACAGACAATGGAGTGACACAAGCAAACTGGCTGCGGACCATGCACTATGGAATGCCCTGACTGCCTCATGCAACCAACAGTATGGAAGCACCTGTGCTCAAGTCATCATCTACACAATAATACTAATGCAGTAACACTAGCAGAAGCAGACAACCTACAGTCTCAGGAGACAATGGATTTGTGTTCTGGGTGATATCTATGGCGCAAAGTCTGTTACTGCTCGACAAAACTATTCAAGAAAGGCAGTCTCTGCCAAACTTTGTGCAGGTGGGGTCTGATGCTGGTCTGTCTGTCAGACTCTGGGCGTCCCTTCTTTGCCGTTTCGTCTCTTACTGTTGGGCAAGTGTCTCTTCAAACTTTGGAGAGGCCTTTCTGCAACTGTCTGCCTCCAGGATGATCATTTAATGAGTACAGCTTCCAACAGTTCTGGGCTGAAGTCCAGGGTCTTCAGAACTCTTTTTGCAGACATCTATGTCATCTATACGATAGTCAGTCGTGTTCAGCTATGACCATCAGAACAGCAGAGGAGGTAACTGCTGTCCTGACTTTCTGGGCTAGAATTTGATTACAGTGGAGAATGTCTTGCCCAAGTTACATCCCCACTCTCTCCGCAAAGGGAGTCTTAGGACAGTTGGTGTTGGGATGGTTCCCAAAGGCCAGCAGCACTAAGAGCCAGTGCGATTTGCCACCTAGTTTGAGAGTCATAGTCCTTCAGAAAAAGACTAAGCTGTAAATGATTTCCTGTTGAAATAGAGACACCACTGATAATACAGCTCTCACTTTGCTGTTGACCCAACTGTAAACTTACGGCAATCTGTGATATAAGCTGAGTGTTGGACCAACACATCATCACTCACAGATCATGCCAGCACAGGACGTACCTGAGGGGAGGAGGCGGGCATCATCAGCTTCAGCAGCAGCTGCTGGGCCTGCTCCCTGACCTGGTCCTTGGCGTCCCCCAGCCGGTCTATCACTGACGGCAGCACTGCCACACACCATCGAATAATAATAATAATAGATAGTACTCATATGGTGCAAACTCCCCAGGTAATGGGCTCTAAGCACCATACATGAAACAACACACATATATATATATAATACTTTAATAGTGTATAATAATAATACCTTTGCACATGAAAAAAAGAACACAAATATATGTATCTATACACCAAGAAAATAACACAAATTGCAGGTATGAACAATCACACACACACACACACACACACACACACACACACACACACACACACACACACACACACACACACACAGGACAAAACAAATGCACTGGTTAGTGCTGACTATAACAAACCATAAAATATACATTTCACAGGTAGGTATTCCAATGCTGTTTTGGTTTGGTTTTGGCATTTATGAAGGGGAGTAATTAAAGAGGTCTTCCTCAAAAACAGAATCAAAATTATATCAGCTTATATAGTAATGTCTTGTTTTCTGAAGATTTTATCAAAAACTTCCAAAATTTCCATGAAAGCACAGGGGTCAAATAGGAGCAAACAAGCAACCAACAAACCAAGACATTCACACCTGTACAACAATAATTTAGAATAAATTAAATAACAAAACTGGAATACATTACTAAAGCAATACACATACAACCGTAAACTTAGCATGCCATCACCAACAAACATATTCCTTTCTGCTTTCATTGACATGAACATTGTGACAGGCAGGAACCAGCTTCACGATCTTTATGAGGATCACTGGTGGCCTGGGCCTCTGATGCCTCCCAGTGCCAGTCAGTTAATCTCCATCACCATAATGTAAAAACAGCCGTGACAACCATATAGCTAAAGCTGGACCATAGCCAGGAAATGCATGCATGTGTGTGTGTGTGTGTGTGCATGCTACACCACAGGTCTGTGTTGTGTTGTGTTGTGTTGCTTTGTGGTGTGGTGTGGTGTGCTGTGTGGTGTGATGGTGTTGTTTTTGCACTGTGTTTTTGATGAGCTGTGTTGTTTTGCCACATGAAAACTATCTCAGGATGCTAATGCTGTATTTTGGTGAGGTGTTGTGCTGTGTTGTAATGCGTTGCATTTGTTGATGCAACAATAAAATTATTCATGATGCTCATGCTGTGGTAGCGTAGTGTAGTGTAGTGTAGCGTAGCATAGTGTAGTTTAGTGTAGTGTAGTGCTGAGTTGCAATGCAATGCATTACTGCATTGCACTGCGTGTACTGTATCACACTGAATTGTATTGTAAACTTGTATTGTACAGCAATGAGAAAATTACTCAGGGCGCTCATGAACGTTGTATCTGAAACTGTTACCAACTGCTATCCATACGAATGGACCCACATCTATAAGTAAAATAGACGACAAGTACCAAGACCAATGTCCCATAGAGTGAACAACGGAAACAGCAGTGTCCATGAAGGATAACAGTTATAATCCTTTTATCTTTCTTTTTTTTTTAGCTAAAAGTACCTGTAGTACACAAGCACACACGCACACACACACCTGTAGTGATGTGGGGTTTGAACTCCTCTCCCATGCGATCCACCATCAGACACAGCACTTCCAGGCCATTCACGGACACCTGCAAAAATGACACATACATGTATCAATGTCCACACACACAAACATCTGCAGAAAAGCACGTCAATAATAACACAATAAAATTTTTTTTTAAACCGGGGGGGGGGGGGGGGGGGGAATTATTCATAAAGAAGCCGCAAAGGTTTTTAAGCCACAAATGTCTCTCTCTCTCTCTCACACACACACACACACACACACACACACAGAGCAAAAATGATCACCTTCAGTTTGAAACCTGCACCATAAGCATTACCTGATGTTTTCCGCATGATGTAAGCTGTCTGAGCATGGGCAATTAATTTGAATGTCTCATTTGCATAAAGGCCATAGTGTAGATTTTCAGGGGAAAAACATGAACTAGCACACTTTTACAGTGAGTTTTGAATTCACAATGAGTCAAAAACGGTGTGAATGAAACACAAAATAGACTGGAGACTGACGGCAACACTTGATTTTACTCAGACCATGTAATTGGGAAAACCCACAACATTGGAAAAATCCACAAACAAGCTGCACCATTATTTTAGCCGCAGGGGTCCTAGATGAGAGGAAAAGTTTGCAGCTAACAGTCCAAATGTTACGGTAGTAGCAGTAATAACAATAACATCAATAAATATGATAATAACAATAATAACACTTTAACAGTAGCTGTAATAATAGTAATAATAATGATAATGATAATAATATTATTAAAGAAAGGAGGAGTTTGTATTATACTCAGTCTGACATGGTACAGTATATGACACCAACTAGGCTTCCAGTAAGTTCAATGTCTTGAGTGTCCCAGAAACTCTTTATAGTATCCCACTTCTAGGGGTCTCAGACTACCTTAGAGGGTCACTCTAATGCTGCACATTCTAATCAAATCTGCACTACTACACACACAGTGTACGACGGCAGGTATACCTTATTAACTAGTTCTAGTCATAATCTTCTAGGTTTCCGGGCTAAGAAGGGCACACGCGCATCACTCTCAGTTAAAATGACATGAACAAGACCAGTTCATCTGCTTCTCATTCAGCCCACGTAAAATTTGAATCAAGTGTATAGGATGAGGTGACACACCAAGGTCCCATGAGCTACATGCAGCTAGCACATGTTTTAAAGAACCAACGGCAACAAAAGGGTTGTCCCTGGCAAAATTCTACAGAAAAACCGAATCTAAAGAGAAATATGCTTGTGTATATGTGTGCATGTGACTGAAATCTGACTTGACTGACACAGGAAACAAACGAGTGCCCAAAGGCAGCTGTCAGTCGGCTCTACCCAGGTTGAAGGCGGCCTGTTGTGCAAATGACTCCATGTTTGTAAAGCACTTAGAGTTAGGTCTCTAACCTAGGCACTAATTAAGTACTGCACTTATTGTATTGTATTGTAGTATTGTATTGTATTGTATTTGTATTTGTATTTCTTTTTTATCACAACAGATTTCTCTGTTTGAAATTCGGTCTGCTCTCCCCAGGGAGAGCGCATTGCTACACTACAGTGCCATCCATTTTTTTTGTATTTTTTCCTGCATGCAGTTTCATTTGTTTTTCCTATCGAAGTGGATTTTTCTACAGAATTTTGCCATGAACAACCCTTCTGTTGCCATAGGTTCTTTTACGTGCGCTAAGTGCATGCTGCACACGGGTCCTAAGTTTATCATCTCATCTGAATGACTAGCATCCAGACCACCACTCAAGGTCTAGTGGATGGGAAGAAAATATCGGCGGCTGAGCCGTGATTCGAACCAGTGCGCTCAGATTCTCTCGCTTCCTAGGTGGACGTGTTACCTCAAGGCCATCACTCCACATCACTCCACTGTATTGTACTGGATTGTAGTTTTTGTCACAACAGATTTCCCTATGTGAAATTCGGGCTGCTCTCCCCATGGAGAGCGCATCACTATACTGACAGCGCCAACCATTTTTTTTTTGGTCTTTTTTCTGCCTGCAATTTTATTTGTTTTTCCTATCGAAGTGGATTTTTCTGTAGAATTTGCCAGGGACAACCCTTTTGTTGCCACGGGTTCTTTTACGTGCGCTAAATGCATGCTGCACATGGGACCTCGGTTTATCGTCTCATCTGAATGACTAGCATCCAGACCACCGCTCAAGGTCTAGCGGAGGAGGAGAAAATACTGGCCACTGCTAGTGTGATTCGAACCAGTGCACAGATTCTCTCGCTTCCTATGCGGACGCGTTACCTCTAGGCCATCACTCCACATGGTCTCTGATCTAAGACAGGTGCCATATACGATATAAATATTGTGCTCAGTTTGGTCTCTGACCTAAGACAGGTGCTAATTGTGCTTAGTGTCTGCTCTCTGACCTATGTATTGAGCTTAGAGTTTGGTCTCTGACCTATGACAGGCGCTAATTAAGTATTGCGCTTAGTGTCTGCTCTCTGACCTGTGTATTGAGCTTAGAGTTTGGTCTCTGACCTATGACAGGCGCTAATTAAGTATTGCGCTTAGTGTCTGCTCTCTGACCTGTGTATTGAGCTTAGAGTTTGGTCTCTGACCTAAGACAGGTGTTTTTTTAAGTATCAATAATAACAACAACAACACTATTTATAATAACAATAATACTGACGCCATTATTTCCTTCAGAAACTGAAGAATAAAACCAGAAAAAAAAATAATAATATGCAGAGACAACAGCCTCCTCACCTTGTAATTGCTGCAGCTGACCCATCCGGCCAGCCCATCCACGAAGCGGTCAGTGTCGTCTGACTTGAGGCTGGATAGGGGGTCACTCAGGTAGGACACCAGCTGTGAGTGAACCGTGAACCGTTTCTTGACATCCTGGGTTACCACCCCTTCCAGGAAATTGTCCAGGCTCTCCGCCGCCATCTTGGGCAAGGCAATCAATCACAGTTTGTAGTTTGTGTTTTTGTTGTCTGGTTTTTTGGTGGGGTTTTTTTTTTTTAATCACTCCACTCAGTCAACACAGTTGAATTAGGCAGCACACATACACACCACACACCCCCACACAAGCACAAAAGAGGTTTACGTAATCATAAAGACTACTGGAGACGTTGCATTCAAAGTAAGTTTGTTGGGGTTCGTTTCTTCCTGTTCTGTCGGCGTTGATGATGACAGCACACAAGCACTCACGATTTTTTTTTTTTTTTTTTTTTTTTATGTTATCATGCAGAACTCTTGTGACAGTGGTGCTATCATGAGGGAAAAAGAATTACACAGCTGCAAGCTGCACTGGAGTCGAGTGAGAGGAAAAGCTGACAGCAACACAGCCACAAGTCCTTTCATAAACAGTAAGAAGTGAGCCGAAGGAAGCAACGGATGATGTTTCTCTGATCAGTTTCTTTGTCAAACGTTTTTCTTTCCCTTTTCTTTGTTATTTCACAGCCAAGAACCATCCAAGAGTTCAGATGGTGAAGTGGTTTCTCCTGTTGTAGAAGAAAACTCTGAAACAAATGAAACATTAAATCAGTGAGTCTACAGAAAATCAAAGCAGAAGTATTTCTTTTCTCGTTTGCAGTCACTGACACTATAGTATTATGAACGTTTTATTCTCAACAATACAAACAGCATTCTCTCTCTCTCTCTCTCTCTCTCTCTCTCTCTCTCTCTCTCTCTCTCACCACAACACACACACACACACACACACACACACACTCAGTCACACCAAACACACACACACACACACACACACACACACACACAGAGTACAGACACAGTCATAATGATATACACCAAAAATAATTGTTCAGGTGTATTTTCTGCTGGTTGCGTGTGTGTAAATATATATATATATATATTTTTTTTTTTTTTTTTTTTTTTTTTTTTTTTCGTTTTTGTGTGCGTACATACATGTTTGTGTATGGTGTACTTGATGCATGTATGTTTATGCATAAAACTGATTACTTATTTTATTGAAAACACCATGAGCTCCCTGTCTGGGAGGTGAAAGCATCAATCTGCATTATCATCATCATCATTATTAATCATCAACTGATATACCACACAGTCTGACAGTGACAATATTGAAAGATATTCTCCCCCCTTCACAGAGACAACAAAAAAGTGAACAGAGAGACAGACATTGGAAGCAGCTGTATTAGCATTTCTCACAAGGACGACAAAAAGTGAACAGAGAGACAGACATTGGAAGCAGCTGTATTAGCATTTCTCACAAGGACAACAAAAAGTGAAAAGTGAACAGAGAGACAGACATTGGAAGCAGCTGTATTAGCATTTCTCACAAGGACGACAAAAAGTGAACAGAGAGACAGACATTGGAAGCAGCTGTATTAGCATTTCTCACAAGGACAACATAAATGTGAACAAAGACAGACATTGGAAGCAGCTGTATTAGCATTTCTCACAAGGACGACAAAAAGTGAACAGGGAGACAGACATTGGAAGCAGCTGTATTAGCATTTCTCACAAGGACGACGAAAAGTGAACAGAGAGACAGACATTGGAAGCAGCTGTATTAGCATTTCTCACAAGGACAACAAAAAGTGAAAAGTGAACAGAGAGACAGACATTGGAAGCAGCTGTATTAGCATTTCTCACAAGGACGACAAAAAGTGAACAGGGAGACAGACATTGGAAGCAGCTGTATTAGCATTTCTCACAAGGACAACAAAAAGTGAACAGAGAGACAGACATTGGAAGCAGCTGTATTAGCATTTCTCACAAGGACGACAAAAAGTGAACAGAGAGACAGACATTGGAAGCAGCTGTATTAGCATTTCTCACAAGGACGACAAAAAGTGAACAGAGAGACAGACATTGGAAGCAGCTGTATTAGCATTTCTCACAAGGACGACAAAACGTGAACAGAGAGACAGACATTGGAAGCAGCTGTATTAGCATTTCTCACGACAAAAAGTGAACAGGGAGACAGA
>NC_134907.1:8278095-8285595 GCF_041734735.1 Babylonia areolata
CCTTAGACTGAAAGACCAACACTTTAACCACCCAGCTATTGCACCCGTGATTGGTGGAGGGTGGTCCGGGGGCTGAACCCGCGTCCTCTAGGTTATCAACCCACCACACTAACCACTTGGCCATTACTGACCATTTCTTTCTTGATCCTACTCTTTCCTCAACCTCTCTGCTAATCAATAACTTATACTGTATAAAGAAGACAGGCAACAGCATTAAAACTAAAACCCAAACCACATTGATGTTTGTGTGTAAAATAGTGTGCACACTGAGTGCTCAACATGTGCACTGTTGGCAGTTATTGCTGCGGCTCTCTAAAAAAACAAAAACAACAACAAAAAACACACACACCGGAGACACGAATCCACTGCTGTCACTATTTTCAACAGTCATAATTGATCATACCTGTGTGTGTGCGTGTCTGTGTGAGAGAGAGTGAGTGAGAGTGTGTGTGTGTGTGTGCAAGCTGGAGGGAGGATGGAGGGTAGTGAGTGAGTGTGAATGTGTGTGTGTGTGTGTGTGCGTGTATGTGTCTGTGTGTGTGTGTGTGTGTGTGTGTGTGTGTGTGTGTGTGTGTTTCTGTGTCTGTGTGTCATGTGTCTATGTTGCAGTGTATGTTTCAGTGTATGTGTGTGTTTTGGTGTGTGTGTGTGTGTGTGTGTGTGTGTGTGTGTGTGTGTGTGTGTGTGTGTGTGTGTGTGTGAAATAAAAGGCTGATCAGTGATCTAACACTGGAAACCCAAAAATCAACACCAAGAACAGCACATCTTTTTTTTTTAAATGCAGATCCATTGATATGAAAACTATACAACTGAAACTGACGAATTGTAATTTCAATAACACAAGGTAGTGTTTTCAGATCTGTTCATTATTTGTACTGCATTGTGCCGGTTTTCAAGCTATTTCCAATAATCTTTTCACTAGTTTACACACAGCATAACTTCATTCCTATGGAATATTAACACAGAATCTGTGACTTCAAATCAATGAAAAATGTTAAGTTTGATTAACTTTTTGACTTTTTTTTTCTTACTTTTGACATTAATAGTACAGTGCAAAATGTTTGGCACATTAAAAGAATAGTAATGAAACTATTAGTATTATAAAAAATATATATATATATATAATCACAGTTAAAACTAAAGAACTCAGTCTAAATATCCACAAATGTAAACACACACACACACACAAACAATAGCGCAAGCGAGTGTGCGCACATGCACTCACACACAAATACACACACTACTATTCACATGCATTCCCTTTCCTTTATACACTACTTTACTCTTTTCCGTCAAAAAACACTTATAGTGAATAGACGTTAAACTGAAGAAAACACAAACACACACCTCAATAATTTGAATTACATTTAATCTGGTCAAAACAGACTTGCAATCGAAAAACACAAGTATACAAGTCACACACACACACACACACACACACACACACACACACACACACACACTCACGTTAAACTGAAGAAGAAAATTCACTCATATATACACAAACACATGTATGTATACTTTATAATTTTTTATACACACAAATCTACAACCCCATCACCTGGCAAGGTGTGTTCTCTCCATTTTCTCTCAGTTGTTATTAACTTAGTACTTAAATATAAATTATGCGTTTATCACAACATCTTTGTTTGAAAACGTAACAGCTTAAAAGTACTTGTAGAGGAAAAAGGGCAAGAATTAAAGGTTTCTCCTGTCTAACCTGTATTCATTGTGTGAAAAACTATAAAGGCAAAGTAAAAACAAATAAGCAAAACAAAAAAAAACAACAGTATCAGTACTGTGTAATGTTAATTTCTTAATCTGATTAGTCTGAGATTTTTTGGTACCTATATATTTCATGTAGTAATAAGAAATGAATAACTTTACCATCTCAAGTTGTTCTTATCTCCATCTTGTTCATTCTGATAAACAAATTTAGTAACACTATCCGGGCTGTTGCATTGTACTTCATGTGCAATAATAATGTTTAACGGGTTAAAACTATGTTGTCAGTCATAAACTTTAAACTTATCTGTGTGCTCCCCCCACTCTCCTACCCCACCTCCCTAAAAAAGTATTAATTGGAAATATGTCCTGTGTTTGTTACTTCGTTTACTGTTACTGGCGTGTACGTTTCAAAGCAAAAAACTGTGCTCTGTTCCCTTGAGTAAAGTAACCTTTTAAGTTTAAAATTGTTCAATGGAAAGGGCAAGGAGGCGTTCTTCCCATTATCTTTTTCCCGTAATGATAGACGTTGCACGTGTGCCAATCCTTTCACAATGCGGTCAGTGCGACAAGATCAGCAGCAGACGAAGATCAGAAGCAGACGAAACAACCACCTGTTCTTGTGGCCGTTGTGCGCTGTCGGATACACATCAGGAAAACTTCTGATTCACAGATCAACTCGAATCAATAGCAGATAAGAATAACAATAAGCACTCTGACTGAAATGCGACCAATGTCGTTTTTTATATAATATACGATGACGCGTGTATCACTGTATGCCGGATCTCCATCAACTGCCAGAATGAGAAATGGTACTGGCAGGTGGTCGAATATGTCCGAGGAAAAAGACATGACACGCGAACGGGATTGGTAAAAATGCTACACGCATGTAGATCTTGCTTTAAATGCATGTAATACTGACAGCTATGACTAATCGAGCCCGATTCCTGATAATGACACATATTCTTCCGGTGTTGGTGCCACTTTGTTTTCATTCTTCCTCGAGCCCTGAAAATGGAGCGAAACCACCCAAGTTGTATCGGCCGATGGGCAGAAAAACACAAATATCCATCTTGAAATCGGTACACAAAGCTGTCAGATGTTAACTGCCTGAGAATATATAGAAGTAACTATAGTTCTCGGGTGACAAGCAAGAGATGTCAAAGGAAGAGACATGTAACTGATTCAACTTACATCGTTCATCGGGTCGTAGACACCGCCATGTTGAATTTCAAGTAGTGACGTCAAATTCTCGCCTCAAAAAAGCTAACGAGATGACAAGTGTCGTCTGCTCTGATTCTTTTTTGCATGGAGCTTGTATCCTACTGAGTTCAGTGTTTTTAGTCGCAAAATATGACGGTTTCTGCTGAGTTTCGCGTTTGAAACAATGTCAGATTTACTATATGCAACTCTTTACTTGCAGTTTTTGAATTGTACACTGCACTGAATGTGAATGAATAATATACCGATCATCGAAAAATGACAAACCAAATTATATGTCTCTATAATGATGCTCTGTCTCCGTCAAAAGTTTTCTCGCTGCATCTCAGTGACGTCTGTCTGTCGGTCGGTCGGCTTGTTTCTCTCTCTCTCTCTCTCTCTCTCTCTCTCTCTCTCTCTCTCTCAGTCCCTCTCTCTCTACTGATCACTTCTCAATCAATCTCATCAATGGATCACCAAAGATTAAACAAAATCTTATGCCTTTTTCCCTCTTCGTCTCTTTCTTTTTCAGTCGCGCGTGTACACATACGCACTGGCACGCCGCGTACGCACTCGGGCGTGTACACTGCACACACACACACACACACACACACACACACACACACATTCATAATTTGCGAAACCATCTAATCACAACTATACAGCAGTATGATCATCAATCAAATGTGATCTCTAGAAAAATACAATACAATATCCTAAAACCAAGTGATTTATTCACCTGCGATGACTGTCAAAAAACACTCGCCAACTATGTATTTCAGTGCATGCGTTTATGACCGTTTATTTCTTTGTTCCCTTTGTTCTTTGTTGCGTCTATTAATCATTCGGGATTTTATGACAATAAATGAAGTCAAGTCAAGTCAAGTCACACACACACACACGCGCGCGCGCGCACATGCACACACACACACACACACACACACACACACACACACACACACACACACACACACACACTGTGACCGGCACAGCACGCGCTGACGACTCGAAACATTAGAAACTTAGAATCGACTACAGTAGTCGGCTACACCGCGAAAGTTTCTCAGTGATAAAGCCACTTGGCCTTCACACGAATTACAATTATCAGTTTGAAATAATGACACTGACGGGAAAATCTGAAGACAATGTGCCGAGAAATTCTAAGACAAAAGATCGAAGGAGTTATTGGGTTACCCATCAGCATTCCTGGTTGGTTTGTCGTGTGTGTGTGTGTGTGTGTGTGTGTGTGTGTGTGTGTGCGGTTGGTTTGTCGTGTGTGTGTGTGTGCGTGTGTGTGTGTGTGAGTGTGTCTGTCTGTCTGTCTGCCTGTCTGTCTGCCTGTCTGTCTTTGTGACTGATGGAGTCCCACAGACAACCAGACACCAAACAGATACGCACAATAATTGTATTGTCTTCCAAACATATCATTCTCTCTCTCTCTCTCTCTCTCTCTCTCTCTCTCTCTCTCTCTCTCTCTCTCTCTCTGGGTGCAGTTTAGCTATATTTCTGTTTTAACAATGTGTTACTTGTATAGGTGTGTGTTGTTTCTAGTATGATATAATGTTCACATACCCCTTCATAAGGGACCTTGGCCTATACATGAATAAACCATCTTGAATCTTGAATCCGGCTGCACTCTCTCTCTCTTTCTCTCTCTGGGTTTCTCTTATTTCAATCACCAAACTCCATCGTCACCATTGTCGTTATCAGCATCAGTAGTCTTCTCCGTCTCTGTTAACTCAGTCTGCAAGGACTGAGTCGTTGGGGCGCTGCCAGAAGAACTGATTCTGTCAGATCTAGCAGTTGCGTGTCAGTCAAAGCATGGTAGAAGCAGTAGTAGTGGTTAGGTCCAACACTCGGCTTATATCACAGATTGACAGAAGTTTACAGTTGGGCCAACAGCAAAGTGAGAGCTGTTCTATCACTATGATGGTTTCTCCATGCAATGGGAAGTCACAGTTTTGCAGCTTAGTCTTTTGTGAAGGACTATGACTCAGTCTCAGACTAAGAGGCAAAATTGTTCTGGCTCTTAGTGCTGCAGCCTTGGGGGCTACTTAGCCTTTGGGAAGCATCCTAACACCGCCCTGAAAGCCTCTTGGCCGAGAAAATGGGGAAATAACTCGAGCAAGACACACTCCCACTATAATCAGATTCCAGCCCAGATAGTCAGGACAGCATTTGCCTCCCCTGCTGTTCTGATGGTCATAGTCGGACACGACTGACTGTCAATTAGTAGCAGTAATAACATTAGCAGTAGCAGTAGCAGTAGTAGTAGTAGTACACCCGGCAGTAAACGAAGAAGGAAAATAAGCAAGCAAGTCGAACAGGACCTAAATGAATTGTTTTTTGTAAGTAAAGATAAACACACACAAACGGCACACACTGAAGCGTGCGAGAGAGCGAGAGAGAGAGAGAGATCACTGAACACTGAACACTTTAATGTCAATAGCTTTACAACCCCTAAATGACATGGGGGGTACATTCTACAAATAACAGCATATAACAATAGTATTGAATACTACTGATGAAAACAAAATCCAAAACTGATAATAATAAACAATCAATTTGTAAAAGAAATTGCAATTCGATCATGCACTGATCCATTCGAAGTAATGTGATGGATCGAGAGAGGGAGGGACAGAGAGAGCCAAAGAGAGGGAGAGACAGAGAGAGCCGGAGAGAGGGAGAGACAGGCAGAGCCGGAGAGAGGGAGAGGACAGGCAGAGCCGGAGAGAGGGAGGGACAGAGAGAGCCGGAGAGAGGGAGAGACAGAGAGAGCCGGAGAGAGGGAGAGACAGGCAGAGCCGGAGAGAGGGGAGAGACAGGCAGAGCCGGAGAGAGGGGAGAGACAGGCAGAGCCGGAGAGAGGGAGAGACAGGCAGAGCCGGAGAGAGAGGAGAGACAGGCAGAGCCGGAGAGGAGGGGAGAGGAGCGAGAGAGGGAGAGACAGGCAGAGCGGAGAGAGGGAGAGACAGAGAGAGCCGGAGAGAGGGAGAGACAGGCAGAGCCGGAGAGAGCTCAATACGCTGTTGAAACCCGAGCCGAGTGAAATTCAAGTATATTTGCCATAAATCAGTGACCAGAGTGGAAGTGTGGATACGTAATGTTCTGTGTCCATCAATACATCGTACATTTTGTGTTGACGATGATATAAAAGACCGGGACGTTTATCACCAGGTTTTCGTGTTTATAGTTGTTTCCCTTCGGCCCAACGGTGCATCGATAAGAGGGGAGGAAATTGTGACCAAGTCATACTGTTGTTCTTTCTTTCCTTATCTTTTCACTTCGCCGTGCAATTAATTCTCTTTCTCAGCAGTCCTGTTCCGTCTTTTCACCCACAATTCTGTCCTCTGTCAGTTGTTGTTAAAGACAGTTTTCTTGCTGTTTTTATTTTATTTTATTTTTACTACTAGTTGAAGTGACTCCTCTTCCCACGTACTACTGACGTTACTAGAATGTGCATCCAATGTCTCTTTCACTTCATGCGCTCAACCATCAAGGCACAGCAAGGAATAAAGTGGCGCCTCCAGCACCCCAATATATAATCCAGAAGACAGATACCATTTGCTGGAAGGACGGGAACAGGTCAAGATCTTCCGCCTGAGGACTGGACACAACCGCCTGCTCCACCACATGCACACAAAATTTGGCATCGGACAGAGTGGAAAGTGCCCTTGTGGTGAGGGACCAATGACAACCGACCACATCCTTCAAGACTGTAGGACGCATGCAGCATCCAGGAGGAAGTACTGGCCAGCACCGACAGCAGTGGAAGCCAAGCTGTACGGCACCCTGGAGGAGCTGCGATGGACGGCAGCCTTCATCGAGGACACCGGGCTGCTCATCTAATGGGAGGCGAACGAGGAAGAAGAAGAAGACTCCATGCGCTGATCGTATTGTCCATTGCTTATGTGTGTGTTCGTTCTTTAGTTTAGCGTCTTTTCACTATCAGTGATATTAGACGATTAACTCACTCGGTACGGCCAGTCCTCTCTTCTCCTCTACACAGACCCCTCGTATGTCCAGTGGGTGTCTGAATGACCCAACCTTTAGCTTCCGTCGTCAGAATTGTGGTATTCTTTGTCAACATTCACCTCTTCAGTATAAGAGCCTTCCGCTTGCAATATTTTGATGATGGTAATTGGGGTGAAACGCTGTTAACGTCGTCTCTTTCGCCGTTCGAATAGTGAGAGTTTAAAATTAAAAAAAGGGGGGGGGGCGGGGGAGGGAAGAGTAAAACATAAACGGCAGAAAACAACCCCAAAAAATGCATAACTAACATGCAGTTACATTTAACAGTAATAATTCAATCATGATAATAATGATCAGAAACCATTAACACGCTTCTGAAGTACATTCAAGGAATGTAGAAATAGGGCTATGAACTAATGCCTGTGAAAGTTCGACCATAAGAACCTCGTCAGAAATAACTTTCCCAAAATCATCTGCAGAGTAGTTATTCTCTTTAAAATACTTGGGCAAGAAGGTACGTAACTGCTGACAGTGAAACAAACAATGATGCAAGCTGAACTGCTTACCACAGATGCATGTAACATATTTACTATACTTTGTCTT
>NC_134907.1:8293095-8295595 GCF_041734735.1 Babylonia areolata
GGAGAGGACGATTCAGATAACTGAAATGTCCCTCGAGAGACGTACTGTAGGTGGGAGCGATTTGAGACGTTTCACCGGTAATGAAAGTCCAAAAGCTGGTGATGGCAGAACTTAACTTCATACACATCACCAGTCTTCACTTTCAGCCCTCGATAATCACTGCCTGCCATTGCTCTCGATGTGGGACGGAGGAGGGAGGGTGGGGGGGGGGGGCGGGCGGGAAGGGTAAGGTGGAGATGAGTGGGTGGGGGTGGGGTGGGGATGGAAGGGGATGGGGGGTAGGGGGGGCGAGTGTGGTAGTAGAGGGGAGGGTGTGATCAAAACGCAGGCAGGTTTACGTTCTCAAAAAAATGGCACACGTCGGTGATTAATGTTGTCTGTGGTACGTGCGTATTTGCATGGCGTCTTGCGTTTACCGTAGTAGTTTCATAGACCGTGAGGACACCACACAATTGGCACCAAGCCTACCTCCATCCCTCCGAACTATGGAAATCGTATTATTATGTAGCCAAGTGCTCAGTACGACTAACTACTCAACTCACAGCACAAGCTGAAAGCTGATCTATAGCAGACGCCGTTTTCGCAACTGATGTGCTGGTCTACAACGACCCACGCAGAATGTGTGACGCCATTCCCGGTTTAAATGCAAAGCCCATTCTAAACCTACTCCCTAATCATCTATTAAATCAAGTCTCTGTATCGTTCATCCCCTTTAAACCACTCGGGTACACAGCTACAATTAGATATAGCATCAGCGGCAACATAAATATATATTATTAGTAGTTCGCTGGAGCAGCAGCAGTAGTACCTGTGATAGCACCAGCAGAAGTAGTGGCAGTATCAGCAGGGGACGTTGTAATAGCAGCAGCAGCAGTAGCAGCAGCAGCAACAACAGCAGAAGCATCAACAGCAGTTGTTGTGGCATCAGCAACAATAGCAGCAGTAATAACATCATAAACGTTGATTTATAACCATGACTTAAACTGACATCATGGAGGCGCCATAACCAAATCCGCTTGGCGTTGGACTTCTTGGCGCGCTTTTAGCTGACAGCTAACTACCTGCCAGTTAACTCTCTCCATACGAACGGCGAAAGAGACGACGTTAACAGCGTTTCACCCCAATTACCATCATCAAAATATTGCAAGCGGAAGGCTCTTATACTGAAGACGTGAATGTTGACAAAGAATACCACAATTCTGACGACGGAAGCTAAAGGTTGGGTCTTTCAGACACCCACTGGACATCCGAGGGGTCTGTGTAGAGGAGAAGAGAGGACTGGCCGTACTGAGTGAGTTAACCCTCCACAGACCGAAGTCAGGCACCCATTCACACCCTGGAGTGAGAGCGCCTTTCCCCGAGAACACTGCCATCCCAATGCCGAAACGCGGACTCGACCCTTGATCACTGGTGAACACAATAGCAGCTGCTCTGGGGCCAGTTGCACAACCAGCTGTCAGATAAGGCAGCCAAACTGCTAGCTAAATCGTTAACTCACTCAGTACGGCCAGTCCTCTCTTCTCCTCTACACAGACCCCTCGTATGTCCAGTGGGTGTCTGAATGACCCAACCTTTTGCTTCCGTCGTCAGAATTGTGGTATTCTTTGTCAACATTCACCTCTTCAGTATAAGAGCCTTCCGCTTGCAATATTTTGATGATGGTAATTGGGATGAAACGCTGTTAACGTCGTCTCTTTCGCCGTTCGTATGGTGAGAGTTAACGCGGGCGGAAGTGGGAGGAGTGGGCCGCGCATACCTTCCTATGCAGTGGGCGCCGGGGTAAAGATTCACTGCCCCAGATGGACGTAAAACGCTATGGGATCTTTAATCCCTTTAATCCCTTTAGCCCTTTGACCTTAACTTGACAATCGATGGCATGGAAGGGAAGCAATCTGACCTTGTGGTGACCTTGGGACAGAGGACCTCGCGCAGCGCAGTTCTGAAACGGACGGCGGGGACATTGAAGGCGAAAACCTGCGGAAGTCCGTGCAGCAGATAAAGGAATACAAAGAGGCCATCCGTGTGTGAGTGGGTACCTCTCTCTCTGTCGGTCAGTCTGTCTGTGTGTCTGTCTGCTTGCGGTCAGTCTGTCTGTCTGTCTGTCTGTCTGTCTGTCTCTCTCTCTCTCTCTCTCTCTCTCTCTCTCTCTGTCAGCCTGTCATTCTGTCTGCTTGTCTGCCTGTCACTCTGTTTCTGTCTCTGTCTCTCTCGCTTTCTCTTTCTCTCTCTCTCTCTCTCTGTCTCTGTCTGTATGTCTCTCTCTCTCTCTGTTTCTCTCTCTCTGTGTCTCTGTATGTCTCCTCTCTCTCTCTGTCTCTCTCTCTCTGTCTCTCTCTCTCTGTCTCTCTCTGTGTGTCTCTCTCTGTCTCTCTCTCTGTCTCTGTCTCTGTATGTATCCTCTCTCTCTCTCTGTCTCTCTGTGTCTTTCTCTCTGTCTCTCTCTGTGTCTCTGTCTCTGTCTGTATGTCTCCCTCTCTCTCTCTCTCTCTCTCTCTCGCTC
>NC_134907.1:8300595-8305595 GCF_041734735.1 Babylonia areolata
ATCAGGTGTGAGAGAGAACAGGTGTGGTGATGTCATCATATACTGACCATGCTGACGTGGTGTGATAGGGGACAGGTTTGGTGATGTCATCATATACTGACCATGATGACGTGGTGTGATAGGGGACATGTGTGATGATGTAATCATATACTGACCATGATGACGTGGTGTGATAGAGAGGGGACAGGTGTGGTGATGTCATCATATACTGACCATGATGACGGGGTGTGATAGAGAGGGGACAGGTGTGGTGATGTCATCGTATACTGACCATGCTGACGAGGTGTGATAAATGACAGGTGTGGTGATGTCATCATATACTGACCATGATGACGGGGTGTGATAGAGAGGGGACAGGTGTGGTGATGTCATCATATACTGAACATGCTGACGTGGTGTGATAGAGAGGGGACAGGTGTGGTGATGTCATCATATACTGACCATGATGACGTGGTGTGATAGGGGACATGTCTGATGATGTCATCATATACTGACCATGCTGACGTGGTGTGATAAATGACAGGTGTGGTGATGTCATCATATACTGACCATGATGACGTGGTGTGATAGGGGACAGGTGTGGTGATGTCATCATATACTGACCATGCTGACGAGGTGTGATAGGGGACAGGTGTGGTGATGTCATCATATACTGACCATGCTGACGTGGTGTAATAGAGGACAGGTGTGGTGATGTCATCATATACTGACCATGCTGACGTGGTGTGATAAATGACAGGTGTGGTGATGTCATCATATACTGACCATGCTGACGGGGTGTGATAGGGGACAGGTGTGGTGATGTCATCATATACTGACCATGCTGACGTGGTGTGATAGAGAGGGGACAGGTGTGGTGATGTCATCATATACTGACCATGATGACGGGGTGTGATAGAGAGAGGACAGGTGTGGTGATGTCATCATATACTGACCATGATGACGGGGTGTGATAGAGAGGGGACAGGTGTGGTGATGTCATCATATACTGAACATGCTGACGTGGTGTGATAGAGAGGGGACAGGTGTGGTGATGTCATCATATACTGACCATGATGACGTGGTGTGATAGGGGACATGTGTGATGATGTAATCATATACTGACCATGCTGACGTGGTGTGATAAATGACAGGTGTGGTGATGTCATCATATACTGACCATGATGACGTGGTGTGATAGGGGACAGGTGTGGTGATGTCATCATATACTGACCATGCTGACGAGGTGTGATAGGGGACAGGTGTGGTGATGTCATCATATACTGACCATGCTGACGTGGTGTAATAGAGGACAGGTGTGGTGATGTCATCATATACTGACCATGCTGACGTGGTGTGATAAATGACAGGTGTGGTGATGTCATCATATACTGACCATGCTGACGGGGTGTGATAGGGGACAGGTGTGGTGATGTCATCATATACTGACCATGCTGACGTGGTGTGATAGAGAGGGGACAGGTGTGGTGATGTAATCATATACTGACCATGATGACGGGGTGTGATAGAGAGAGGACAGGTGTGGTGATGTCATCATATACTGACCATGATGACGGGGTGTGATAGAGAGAGGACAGGTGTGGTAATGTCATCATATAATGAACGTGCTGACAGGTGTGGTGATGTCATCACATACTGACCATGATGACGTGGTGTGATAGAGAGGGGACAGGTGTGGTGATGTCATCATATACTGACCATGATGACGGGGTGTGATAGAGAGGGGACAGGTGTGGTGATGTCATCATATACTGACCATGATGACGTGGTGTGATAGAGAGGGGACAGGTGTGGTGATGTCATCATATACTGACCATGATGACGGGGTGTGATAGGGGACAGGTGTGGTGATGTCATCATATACTGACCATGATGATGAGGTGTGATAGGGGACAGGTGTGGTGATGTCATCATATACTGACCATGCTGGCGTGGTGTGATAGGGGACAGGTGTGTTGATGTCATCATATACTGACCATGATGACGGGGTGTGATAGGGGACAGGTGTGGTGATGTCATCATATGCTGACCATGCTGACGTGGTGTGATAAATGACAGGTGTGATGATGTCATCATATACTGAACATGCTGACAGGTGTGGTGATGTCATGATATACTGACCATGCTGACAGATGTGGTGATGTCATCATATACTGAACATGCTGACGGGGTGTGATAAATGACAGGTGTCGTGATGTCATCATATACTGACCATGCTGAAGGGGTGTGATAAATGACAGGTGTGGTGATGTCATCATATACTGACCATGATGACGGGGTGTGATAAATGACAGGTGTGGTGATGTCATCATATACTGACCATGCTGACGTGGTGTGATAAATGACAGGTGTGGTGATGTCATCATAGACTGACCATGCTGACGTGGTGTGATAAAGGACAGGTGTGGTGATGTCATCATATACTGACCATGATGACGGGGTGTGATAGGGACAGGTGTGTTGATGTCATCATATACTGAACATGCTGACGAGGTGTGGTGATGTCATGATATACTGACCATGCTGACAGGTGTGGTGATGTCATCATATACTGAACATGCTGACAGGTGTGGTGATGTCATCATATACTGAACATGCCGACAGGTGTGGTGATGTCATGATATACTGACCATTATGACGGGGTGTGATAGGGGACAGGTGTGGTGATGTCATCATATACTGACCATGCTGACGGGGTGTGATAAATGACAGGTGTGGTGATGTCATCATATACTGACCATGCTGACGTGGTGTGATAGAGGACAGGTGTGGTGATGTCATCATATACTGACCATGCTGACGTGGTGTGATAAATGACAGGTGTGGTGATGTCATCATATACTGACCATGCTGACGTGGTGTGATAGGGGACAGGTGTGGTGATGTCATCATATACTGAACATGCTGACGTGGTGTGATAGAGGACAGGTGTGGTGATGTCATCATATACTGAACATGCTGACGTGGTGTGAAAGAGAGGGGACAGGTTTGGTGATGTCATCATATACTGACCATGCTGACGGGGTGTGATAGAGAGGGGACAGGTGTGGTGATGTCATCATATACTGACCATGCTGACGGGGTGTGATAGAGAGGGGACAGGAGTGGTGATGTCATCATATACTGACCATGCTGACGGGGTGTGATAGAGAGGGGACAGGAGTGGTGATGTCATCATATACTGACCATGCTGACGGGGTGTGATAGAGAGGGGACAGGTGTGGTGATGTCATCATATACTGACCATGATGACGGGGTGTGATAGAGAGGGGACAGGTGTGGTGATGTCATCATATACTGACCATGCTGACGGGGTGTGATAGAGAGGGGACAGGAGTGGTGATGTCATCATATACTGACCATGATGACGGGGTGTGATAGAGAGGGGACAGGAGTGGTGATGTCGTCATATACTGACCATGCTGACGGGGTGTGATAGAGAGGGGACAGGTGTGGTGATGTCATCATATACTGACCATGCTGACGTGGTGTGATAGAGAGGGGACAGGTGTGGTGATGTCATCATATACTGACCATGATGACGGGGTGTGATAGAGAGGGGACAGGTGTGGTGATGTCATCATATAATGACCATGCTGACGGGGTGTGATAGAGAGGGGACAGGAGTGGTGATGTCATCATATACTGACCATGCTGACGGGGTGTGATAGAGAGGGGACAGGAGTGGTGATGTCATCATATACTGACCATGCTGACGGGGTGTGATAGAGAGGGGACAGGTGTGGTGATGTCATCATATACTGACCATGCTGACGGGGTGTGATAGAGAGGGGACAGGTGTGGTGATGTCATCATATACTGATCATGATGACAGGGTGTGATAAATGACAGGTGTGGTGATGTCATCATATACTGACCATGATGACGGGGTGTGATAGAGAGGGGACAGGTGTGGTGATGTCATCATATACTGACCATGCTGACGGGGTGTGATAAATGACAGGTGTGGTGATGTCATCATATACTGACCATGATGACGGGGTGTGATAGAGAGGGGACAGGTGTGGTGATGTCATCATATACTGACCATGCTGACGGGGTGTGATAGAGAGGGGACAGGTGTGGTGATGTCATCATATACTGACCATGATGACGGGGTGTGATAGAGAGGGGACAGGTGTGGTGATGTCATCATATACTGACCATGATGACGTGGTGTGATAAATGACAGGTGTGGTGATGTCATCATATACTGACCATGCTGACGTGGTGTGATAGAGAGGGGACAGGTGTGGTGATGTCATCATATACTGACCATGCTGACGTGGTGTGATAGAGAGGGGACAGGTGTGGTGATGTCATCATATACTGACCATGCTGACGGGGTGTGATAGAGAGGGGACAGGTGTGGTGATGTCATCATATACTGACCATGATGACGGGGTTTGATAGAGGACAGGTGTGGTGATGTCATCATATACTGATCATGATGACGGGGTGTGATAGAGGACAGGTGTGGTGATGTCATCATATACTGAACATGCTGACCGGGTGTGATAGAGGACAGGTGTGGTGATGTCATCATATACTGATCATGATGACGGGGTGTGATAGAGGACAGGTGTGGTGATGTCATCATATACTGAACATGCTGACGTGGTGTGATAGAGAGGGGACAGGAGTGGTGATGTCATCATATACTGACCATGCTGACGTGGTGTGATAAATGACAGGTGTGGTGATGTCATCATATACTGACCATGATGACGTGGTGTGATAAATTACAGGTGTGATGATGTCATCATATACTGACCATGATGACGGGGTGTGATAGAGAGGGGACAGGTGTGGTGATGTCATCATATACTGACCATGCTGACGGGGTGTGATAGAGAGGGGACAGGTGTGGTGATGTCATCATATACTGACCATGATGACGGGGTGTGATAGAGAGGGGACAGGTGTGGTGATGTCATCATATACTGACCATGCTGACGGGGTGTGATAGAGAGGGGACAGGAGTGGTGATGTCATCATAT
>NC_134907.1:8310595-8315595 GCF_041734735.1 Babylonia areolata
TCTGTCTCTCTGTCTGTTCTGTCTGTCTGTCCTCTCTGTCTGTCTGTCTGTTCTCTCTGTCTGTCTGTTCTCTCTGTCTGTCTGTTCTCTCTGTCTGTCTGTCTGTCTGTTCTCTCTGTATGTCTGTCTGTTCTCTCTGTCTGTCTGTCTGTTTGTCTCTCTGTCCGTCTGTCTGTCTGTCTATCTCTCTGTCTCTCTGTCCGCCTGTCTGTCTCTCTGTCCGCCTGTTTGTCTGTTTGTCTATCTCTCTGTCTCTCTGTCCGCCTGTCTGTCTCTCTGTCCGCCTGTCTGTCTGTCTATCTCTCTGTTTCTCTGTCCGCCTGTCTGTCTGTCTCTCTGTCTGTCTCTCTGTTTGTCTGTCTGTATGTATGTCTGTAGGTTTGTTTATGTCCGTTTTTGTTCTGTCTGTCTGTTTTTGTCTGTCTCTGTATGTCTGTCTGTCTGTCCGCTTGTCTGTCTGTATGTTCGTTCTGTCTGTCTGTTCTGTTCTCTCTGGCTGGCTGTTAATGTCTGTTTTTGTTCTGTCTGTCTGTTTTTGTCTGTCTCTGTCTGTCTGTCTCTCTGTCCGCTTGTCTGTCTGTATGTTCTGTCTGTCTGTCTGTCTGCGTTATGTCTGTTTTTGCTCTGTCTGTCTGTTTTTGTCTGTCTCTGTATTTGTATTTCTTTTTATCACAACAGATTTCTCTGTGTGAAATTCGGACTGCTCTCCCCAGGGAGAGCGCGTCGCTACACTACAGCGCCACCCTTTTTTTTCTTTCTTTTTTTTTGTACTTTTCCTGCGTGCAGTTTTATTTGCTTTTTCTATCGAAGTGGATTTTTTTTTTTTTTTTTTTTACAGAATTTTGCCAGGAACAAACCCTTTTGTTGCCGTGGGTTCTTTTACGTGCGCTAAGTGCATGCTGCACACGGGACCTCGGTTTATCGTCTCATCCGAATGACTAGCGTCCAGACCACCACTCAAGGTCTAGTGGAGGGGGAGAAAATATGGGCGGCTGAGCCGTGATTCGAACCAGCGCGCTCAGATTCTCTCCTGATTCTCTCTGTCTGTCTGTCTGTCTGTCTGTCTGTCTGTCTCTCTCTCTCTCTCTGCTGGTTGGTGAGTCAGTCGGTTTGTCTATCTTTGTTGCTAAGTTTGCAAACTCTATCTGCTATTTCAAAGATGTTGTGTTTGATCTGTCTGTCTGTCTGTCTGTCTGTCTGTCTGTCTGTCTCAGTGTCTTTCAAAGATGTTGTGTTTGATCTATCTGTCTGTCTGTCTGTCTGTCTGTCTGTCTATCCGTTGTCTGTCTGTCCGTCCGTCTGTCCGTCTGTCTGTCCTTTTGTCTGTCTGTCTGTCTGTCTGTCTGTCTCTCCGCCTGTTTTTGTTTGTTTGTTTGTCTGTCTGTCTCAGTGTCTGTCTGTCTGTATGTTTCAGTGTCTGTCTGTCCGTCTGTCTGTCTGTCTGTCTGTCTGTCCATGTTTCTTCCTCTCTGCACCTTGTCTGTCCATGCGTGCGCGCGTGTGTCTGTGTATGTGTTGGTGATATCTATTTCTGTGCGTGGTGTGCTAATTTGAAATCGACTGATTACACCAATTACACAGCAGGTGTGTGTGTGTGTGTGTGTGTGTGTGTGTGTGTGTGTGTGTGTGTGTGTGTGTGTGTGTGTGTGTGTGTGTGTGAGTGTGTGTGTGTGTGTGTGTGTGCGTGCGTGTATGCCGCTGTATCTCTGTGTGTATGTTTATAGCAGTGGAAAAGAGTCTCACTCCGAATGGCCGCAGGCTTCCCGCCCATCTCTAGGTGGCGGCATTGCCCTTTTAGGACTCGCTCCATCCTCTCCTGTCTTTCTCGCAAATTCTTCCTTTTCTCCCATCCTTCTTTGGAACACGTTCAAGTATCCTACCCATTCATCCCACACACCCCTATCGCCTTCTCCTGTTGTCTATCGACCTCCAACCTAACTCTACCAACAAGCTCACCACATCCATGTTTCTGTCTGTGACTTTGATCAACTAATCGATCACTACAGCCTCTTATCAGTAAAACTTCTCAAACCTCGGTGACAGTAATGTCTACTGCGACAACCCTGTACTCCTATGACGCCAAACACATGTGCAGCTCTCTAAACATCCCATCACAACATGACGCCAACACATTTCTGAGCCAACCCAACAAGCAGGCCACTACACTAGATCACTTGGATCATTTCTCGTGTTCACGCCAGACCAGCTTCTCGCAACTGGCTTAGTTCTTTCCACTAGTGATAACTTCTGCCCTGCCACCCGACCGCTCTGCAGTTCTCTGTTTTCTCGACACCGTAACTCGCCGTGATCTCTTCTTCTTCTGCGTTCGTGGGCTGCAATTCCCACATTCACTCGTATGCACACGGGTGGGCTTTTACGTGTATGACCGTTTTTACCCCCGCCATGTAGGCAGCCATACTCCGTTTTCGGGGGTGTGCATGCTGGGTATGTTCTTGTTTCCATAACCCCACCGAACGCTGACATGGATTACAGGATCTTTAACGTGCGTATTTGATCTTCTGCGTGCGTATACACACGAAGGGGGTTCAGGCGCTTGCAGGTCTGCACATATGTTGACCAGGGAGATCGTAAAAATCTCCACCCTTCACCCACCAGGCGCCGTCACCGTGATTCGAACCCGGGACCCTCAGAATGACAGTCCAACGCTTTAACCACTCGGCTATTGCGCCCGTCATCCGTGATCTCAAATCTATCAGCCTCTCTACTTTTTCATCTAATGCTTCCCGTCTCCTTTCTGAAAAAGTCACACAACCTTGCTGAACACCTTGACACTCCTCTACGCCATCTCCTTAGACACTCACGCCCCAGCTACAACTCGTCTTTTACCCCTCCCCCCCCACCCCACACACACACCCCCCCCCACCCCACACACATCCCACCCCTCCCCCCTGCTCCCTGGCTCACTCCAGAGATTGCCCATGCTAAGCGTGCCCGTCGCAGAGCTGAGCGCTGATGGCGCAAATCCAAACTCACCATCCACAAGCAACCCTTCCACACTGCAAAAACACGAGTATTCTCCCCCCCCCCCCCCCCCCCCCCCCCCCCCACCCCCCCTTATCGCATCTACCCAAACCAGCTACTTTCAAAACAAAATTGTGACCTCTTCTTCCTCTAAAGAACTCTTCACAACTATGAGTCATCTTCTTGGCACACTAAAAAAAAAAGCTCACCTCTCCCAACAACACCCCCCCATGAAGAACTCCCAACTGTATTGTCCAACTACTTCACCACCAAAATACAAACTCTCCGTGAAAAGCTTGACGCAACACCTTGTCAACCCTGCCCACCCGATCCACCCTTCTCTGGTTCACCCCTTAGCACTCTCACCCTCAGTCTCACCCACCCGATCCACCCTCCTCTGGTTCACCCCTTAGCACTCTCACCCTCAGTCTCACCCACCCGATCCACCCTTCTCTGGTTCACCCCTTAGCACTCTCACCCTCAGTCTCACCCACCCGATCCACCCTTCTCTGGTTCACCCCTTAGCACTTTCACCCCAATTTCACCCACCCGACCCACCCTTCTCTGGTTCACCCCTCAGCACTCTCACCCCAATTTCACCCACCCGATCCACCCTTCTCTGGTTTACCCCTTAGCACTCTCACCCTCAGTCTCACCCACCCGATCCACCCTTCTCTGGTTCACCCCTCAGCACTCTCACCCCAATTTCACCCACCTGATCCACCCTTCTCTGGTTTACCCCTTAGCACTCTCACCCTCAGTCTCACCCACCCGATCCACCCTTCTCTGGTCCACCCCTTAGCACTCTCACCCCAGTCTCACCCACCCGATCCACCCTCCTCTGGTTCACCCCTTAGCACTCTCACCCCAGTCTCACCCACCCGATCCACCCTCCTCTGGTTCACCCCTTAGCACTTTCACCCTCAGTCTCACCCACCCGATCCACCCTTCTCTGGTTCACCCCTTAGCACTTTCACCCTCAGTCTCACCCACCCGATCCACCCTTCTCTGGTTCACCCCTTAGCACTTTCACCCCAGTCTCACCCACCCGATCCACCCTCCTCTGGTTCACCCCTTAGCACTTTCACCCCAGTTTCACCCACCCGATCCACCCTTCTCTGGTTCACCCCTTAGCACTTTCACCCCATTCTCACCCACCCGATCCACCCTCCTCTGGTTCACCCCTTAGCACTCTCACCCCAGTCTCACCCACCCGATCCACCCTTCTCTGGTTCACCCCTTAGCACTTTCACCCTCAGTCTCACCCACCCGATCCACCCTTCTCTGGTTCACCCCTAAGCACTTTCACCCTCAGTCTCACCCACCCGATCCACCCTTCTCTGGTTCACCCCTAAGCACTCTCACCCCAGTCTCACATGATGAACTGCTCAATACGATCAGATCCATGTCTCTCTAAACTTGTGAACTTGGTCCTCTTCCAGCTTCTATCTCCTCTCACTATCTTCCTACTCTCCTCCCATTCATCACTGACATCATCAACACTTCCCTGGAAGCTGGAACTGTCCCTGATTCTTTTGATTCTGCCATTTTCCGCCCTCTTCTCAAGAAACACAACCTCGGTCCAAACGAACTGAAAAACTACCGCCCTATCTCTAAGCTCTCTTTCCTGTCAAAACTCTTTGAAAAAGTCGTCCTCAATCAGCTGAACTCTCAACAATCTCCACAGTCCTTTTCAGTCAGCCTACCGCTGACTCTCTCTCAGTTTTTTTGGTCAGCCTACCGCCAGTTCCATAGTACTGAAACAGCCCTCCTCCACATTCTCAATGACCTCCTCCTTGCAACTGATTCTGGTAAAGTCTCTCTTCTTACTCTCCTTGACCTGTCTGCAGCCTTTGATACCATTTATCATACTATTCTCCTCACTAGATTCCAGCACATTTTTGTTATTTCTGACACGGTCCTCTCTTGGTTTACCTCTTATCTCTCAGACTGTACTCACCAATGGCACTCATTCTAGGCCTGCAAATCTGACCTGTGGTGTTCCACAAGGATCTGTC
>NC_134907.1:8330595-8363095 GCF_041734735.1 Babylonia areolata
ATATTATAATAGCCAAAAACTGAGAAATTGTGTATTGTATTGTACTGTATTGTATTGTATTGTATTGTATTTCTCTTTTTGTCACAACAGATTTCTCTGTGTGAAATTCGGGCTGCTCTCCCCCCAGGGAGAGCGCATCGCTACACTACAGCACCACCCTTTTTTTTCTTCTTCTTTTTTTTTTTTTTTTTTTTTTCTTTTTTTTTGTATTTTTTCCTGCGTGCAGTTTTTTTTATTTGTTTTTCCTATCGAAGTGGATTTTTCCACAGAATTTTGCCAGGAACAACCCTTTTGTTACCGTGGGTTCTTTTACGTGCGCTAAGTGCATACTGCACACGGGACCTCGGTTTATCGTCTGATCCGAATGACTAGCGTCCAGACCACCACTCAAGGTCTAGTGGGGGAGGAGAAAATATCGGCGGCTGAGCTGTGATTCGAACCAGCGCGCTCAGATTCTCTCGCTTCCCAGGCGGAGATATACCACTTTGGATCAAACGTATGAATTTTCAGCCTTCTGAATACAGTTCCCTTCTTCTGATGACGTAACAATATTGACGTAAGAGCTACGTCCTAACGCAGCCAAGGGATTTCAACAATTAGTGCGCACAGAGACTTGACCCTAGTGGTACTACTTGATCTTGGTGTGGGTGACATGAGGAAGGGTGTACAGGCCCCACTTTCGTCGGATTTTCGTCGGGACTCCTCGGTTATTTTTGGCGAGAACCGCGTGTGCATGAGGCTGGAATTTCGTAGTGGAAATGACTGTTTTTGACGAAAGGATTTTGAACATTTTCGGTGACTATTTTTGCAAGTTCACAAGGTATATTTTGGTTTTTGACTCACTTGTGTAAACAAAGTGAGTCTATGTTTTAACCCGGTGTTCGGTTGTCTGTGTGTGTGTGTGTATGTCTGTGTGTCCGTGGTAAACTTTAAAATTGGCATTTTCTCTGCAAATACTTTGTCAGTTGACACCAAATTAGGCATAAAAATAGGAAAAATTCAGTCCTTTCCAGTCATCTTGTTTAAAACAATATTGCACCTCTGGGATGGGCACAAAAAATTTAAAAAATGAAGCCTAATTATATGCAAACTGCATTTACTGTTATATTTATATTTTTTGTATTCTCTAAACTTGGCACTTTGATCTGATATTCTGACCCAACAACAAGAGCAGTCATTATTATCATTTTTTGTTCAAACAGGAACTTCTTTTGCTAAGCATGGAAGTTTTATGTATTTTGCAAACGTTTTGGTGCAGATAGTAAAAAAAGGGAAATTACTCTGTAATTAATGCTAGGGGACTTAATTCGTTTGAAACTGATCTTTCTCATCTTAAACATTACATTTTGAAATTATACTCAATACATAAAAAGCTTGGATTTTTTTTTTTTTTTTTTTTTTTTTTTTTTTTTCTCTAAGTGTATCACAAGTGAGTCTTGAAGGCCTTGCCTCTCTTGTTATAACTGCACCCATTATTTGCTTGAATCTTCCTGTCATATATCTGCCATTACGTATTCGAACTGATCCATTTATAAACTCTGCCGAAAATTTGTCCAAACAAAAAGCAGTGCGAACCCGCGTCGCCATACTGACCTACTTTTCGCACTGCGAGCGACGAAAAGTCCACCGTGAAAGCGGGCTGCACGCCCTCGATCCCAATTAACTCACTCAGTACGGCCAGTCCTCTCTTCTCCTCTACACAGACCCTTCGGATGTCCAGTGGGGGTGTCTGAATGACCCAACCTTTAGATTCCGTCGTCAGAATTGTGGTATTCTCTGTCAACATTCACCTCTTCAGTATAAGAGCCTTCCGCTTGCAATATTTTGATGATGGTAACTGGGGTGAAACGCTGTTAACGTCGTCTCTTTCGCCGTTCGTATGGAGAGAGTTAACCCGTTCACAGCGTAGAGCTAAAACAGCCCTGATGGCCGTTAAAGGCTATGGGACTTTTGACCTGTGACCTGTGCCCCTTGTAGGTCAGTGGAGGACATTGACCTTTTCCTGGGGGGCATCTACGAAGACCACGTGCCTGGCGGGGAGGTGGGGCCGGTGTTCGGCTATCTGATTGGTCAGCAGTTCAAGAACCTCCGGGAAGGTGACCGCCTCTTTTTCGACACCAAGGGCTCTGATGCTGGCTTCACCAGAGGTGTGTGTATGTGTGTGGAGGGGGGCGGGGGGGGCCAGGGGGGGCTGTGGTGTGTGTGTTGTGTGTGTTGTGTGTGTATTGAGTGGTGTGGTGGTGGTGGTGGTGTATGTGTTTTGTGTTGTGTTGGTGTGTGTGTGTGTGTGTGTGTGTGTTATTTTGTGTTGTGTGTGAGTGTGTGTGTGGTGTGTGTGTGTGTGTGTGTGTGGTGTGTGTGTGAGTATGTGTTGTGTTGTGTGTGTGTGTGTCTTGTGTTTGTTGTGTTGTGTATGTGGTGTGGTGTGCTCTGTGGGGGAGGGGGGGATGCTGTGCCGTGTGTGTGCGTTGTGTTGTGTGTGTGTGTGTGTTGGTGTGTGTGCGTTGTGTTGTGTGTGTGTGTGTGTGTTGTTGTTGCTGGTGGTGGTGGTGGTGGTGATGGTGATGTGTGTGTATGTATGTGTGTGTGTGAGAGAGAGAGAAACAGAGAGAGAGACAGAGACAGAGCTATCATTTTGGAAAGAAATAGGTTTTAACGTCAGCCTTGAACCAGCTTACGCTGTCGTGTGATGTGTCGTTCTGTCCATTTCTTCATCATTTTTCCCCCCCTCTGTCTCTCCGTCTACAGGATGCGACTTTAAATGTTCACTCCGTACCAACAAGTTGGATTTTATTTCTGTTACCGTAGTTCACCCCACCCACCTTCCCACCCATCCACTCACTCCCGCCATATTTTAAGCAGCCATACTCCGTTTTCGGGGGCAGGGGGTGCATGCTGGGTTAGTTCCATCACGGATCACTGGATCTTTAAGGTGGTTCAAGTGCTAGCAGGTTGTACATGATGTTGACCGGCCTTGGGGGGGAAAAATCTCCACCCTTAATTTACCGGCCGCCGCCCATGACAGGGATTCGAACCAAAAGACTCTGGGATTCATGAAAGTCCATTGTTTGAGCCACTGTGCTATCGATGATTATAAAATAATTATGCTCTGCTGGTGTGTGGCGTTTCACTGACATGTTTCAGCTCAAGTGAAACAGCATACGTGATAGTTTCAGTTTCTCAAGGAGGCCTGACTGTAGTGGAGGAGTGGAGTGATGATGGCCTAGAGGTAACGCGTCCGCCTAGGAAGCGAGAGAATCTGAGCGCGCTGGTTCGAATCACGGCTCAGCCGCCGATATTTTCTCCCCCTCCACTCAGTAGACCTTGAGTGGTGGTCTTGACGCTAGTCATTCGGATGAGACGATAAACCGAGGTCCCGTGTGCTAGCATGCATTTAGCGCACGTAAAAGAACCCACGGCAACAAAAGGGTTGTTCCTGGCAAAATTCTGTAGATGAATCCACTTCGATAGGGAAAAAAACAAATAAAACTGCACGCAGTAAAAAAAAAAAAAAAAAAAAGGTTGGCGCTGCAGGGCAGCGACGCGCTCTCCCCGGGGAGAGCAGCCTGAATTTCACACAGAGAAATCTGTTGTGATAAAATGAAATACAAATACAAATACTGCGTTCAGACAAATCCATGATGTTCTCTACGCGGCCACCATTCGATGCTGAAGACATCATCCACAGGACCTGCCTGTGAAGCACCAGTCCACGATGACATGCTGTGTTGATGACATGACATGACATGACGATGACGATGTTGAAGAGACCCCCATTCGCCATCAACTTCTTTCTTTCTGTAAGTTGTGCTTCCTCGTTGTCCTCATGTTGCAGCCCAGATCCGAAGCATCAAGAAAACCAAGTACTCTGGAATCATCTGTCGGAACACAGGCCTCAAGCGAGTGCCCAGGAACGCTTTCAAGATACCTCACCCCAAAAGGTCAGTGCTACCCTGTGCCAAAAGACCCATGCTTTTACTTGTTTTTATCACTAAAGGATTTTGGCAGAATAGTTGTTGTTATCTCGTTCGTCATTTATCAGATGGATTCCCCCGTCTCCTCGACGAAGGCGGCAGTACGTCGCAGGTCCTCCAGTCCTCCTTAGAGCTTCCGGGCCGCTGGGATTGGGTCGGGCCAGCGGGTTAGAGCGCTTGGTGGAGCGGGCAGGAATGCAGCAGATGTTCTGTTGTCTGGCTGCCTGTTCTACAGGGGCACTGCTCTGTGTCGCCGATACGGAGTTTCGTGTACAGGCAGAATACTTCAGGTGCTTATCTGCCAACAAAGTGTCAGTCCGTGAGGTTCCGGGTTCGACTCCCACACTCGCCACCGTCCTTTCTCCCCAAGTTTGAAAAATCAAACTGAGCATCTGAGTCACTCTGATGAGATGGTTGTGAGGACTTTCTTCAGCGTGTCTTTGTACTTCCGCTTCCGGGGTGCTTCCCCAGTTGCGCTGACCTCAAGACAGTTCAGTTACAGACTTTATGAATAATTTTGTAAGCCTGTGTCAGCTGAAGAGTGAAATGTTCAGTAAGTGGTTCGGTTGGTTCTCTTTTGCTCTCAAGTCAACTACATGGATTGTTGTTTTTTACTTCTGCCAAAATGCCAATACAGTTCATCGCATCACAGATGTGGAGTGATGGCCTAGAGGTAACGCGTCCGCCTAGGAGAATCTGAGTGCGCTGGTTCGAATCACGGCTAAGCAGCCGATATTTTCTCCCCCTCCACTAGACCTAGAGTGGTGGTCTGGACGCTAGTCATTCGGATGAGACGATAAACCGAGGTCCCGTGTGCTAGCATGCACTTAGCGCACGTAAAAGAACCTGCGGCAACAAAAGGGTTGTTCTTGGCAAAATTCTGTAGAAAAATCCACTTTGATAGGAAAAACAGTGTGGCGACGCGCTCTCCCTGGGGAGAGTAGCCCGAATTTCACACAGAGAAATCTGTTGTGATAATAAGAAATACAAATACTGTATGAGTATTGCTATATGTTTCAGTGCTATATAAATGCACATTATTATCATTATTGTCATGGCGTTCCTGTATGATTATTGCTATATGTTTCAGTGCTGTATAAATGCACATTATTATCATTATTGTTGTCAATCTATTCCTGTACGAGTATTGCTGTTTCAGTGCTATGTAAATGGGCATTATTATTGTTATTATCATTAATATTATTCATTGTCATTCCATTCCTGTACGAGTGTTGCTGTATGTTTCAGGAATCCTATGGTGGATTGTGCATCAATTCCTGACGTGAAGTTCTCTCTCTGGTAACAGCTGTTCTCACCGCCACTGGATCCACTGCATCTGTTCATGGATATCTTTGTTCAGTATACATTTCATTTACTATCATTATCTTAATTGTTTGTTTGAAGACCCTTCTCAGTAAAGATCAGTTTAGTCCCTGTTCAATTTTATTTTGTTCAATTGTTTGTTTAAAGAACCTTCTCAGTAAAGCTTAGTTTAGCCCTCGTTCAGTTTGTTTGAAGACCCTTCTGGGTTGGAGTGACTTTTTTTGTGATTCTGAAAAGTTTGGTTCAGGGGCTGGATAAAACAAAGGGCGTGTCTTAATACCAAAGCAAAGTAAAATAAATGGGGGAAAGATTAACATTTAGTTTCTTGTTGTTTGGTTGGTTTGGTTTGATGGGAGTTTTTTTTCGTTTTTTTGTTTTTTTTTTTTCTCTTGCCATAACGCAAATACAGTTCATCACAAAAGGAATACTTCCACTTTTGCATCTTTATTGCATTACATAGTGTTCAAAATAGCTAATCAACTGTAATGTGTATCACAGAAGACTGAAATAGGGAAAGAAGCTAACAATTTTTTTACTGTCACTGGGTGAGAACTGGTGGTAGTAATCAGCTCAAGGTACTGAAATAAACCGGGTTTCTTGGAGAAAGTGCTTGGTCTGATTCCTATTTTACTTGTTCTTGAATGTGTGTGTGTGTGTGTGTGTTCTTGAGTTACTTGACTGAGTGAGTGTGTCAGTGAGAGAATGAATCTATTTCTATTTCCAATATGGATGATAAACAGATTTTTTTTTTTTTTTTATCTAGATGTAAGATCAAGACAGAGAGAGGAATATATCAATATTTATAGACAGAGAACTTTTTTTCCAGAACAAGAGAAAGTGAGTTTCAGTATCAGTTTCTCAAGGTGGTGCCACTGTGTTCGAAGAAAGTTGTATTCACTGCGCCAAACCTGCTTGTCAGATCCCTGACCAGCAGCATAATCTGATGAGCTAGTGAAGCCTTGCATATGTGTTTGTGTACCTTTCAGAGCGGACTTATTCCGTAGCATTTTGCCAGAGGACACCACCATGTTCCCATGGGTTCTATTTCAGAGTGCCAAGTGAATGCTGCACATAGGATCTTGGTTTATATATTCTCTTCTAAGTGACAAGCTACTCCGTTTGATTTTCTTGTCTAGCTGTGGGGAAAGGGTGAGACCATGATGGGCGCAATAGCCCAGTGGTTGAAGTGTTGGACTTTCAATCTGAGGGTCATAGGTTCGAATCACATTAACGGTGCCTGGTGGATAAAGGGTGGAGATTTTTCCGATCTCCCAGGTCAACATAATTATGTGCAGACCTGCTAGTGCCTGAACCTCCTTCGTGTGTATATGTTAAAGATCCTGTAACCCATGTCAGTGTTAGGTGGTTTATGGAGACATGAAAATACCCAGCATGCATGAACCACGACAGAGTCATCGGCAAGTCGATGACGGTCGTGTAACAGAAAGACCATGATTCAAACCCAGACCCTCAAGGACACTGTACTGGCAGATTAAGTGTCTTTCTTAACATTCTGCACAGAGAGAGAGCAAATGAATACACAAGAGCACATGTTCAGTCCATTTTAAATGGTCTGAACATGTGATTTATAACCGTTTCATACTGTTCCCTTAAAAACAGTGTCACAGTGTGTATAATCTGTATACACAGGTGTGTATGCGAACAGGGTTTTGTTAGTGTAATGATTCTCAATGTTCTTCACCACCTTTGTCTCCGAGATCCATTAACCATATATGGTTTGCTGGTAAATCTAGGTGTACATGAAATTGAGAAAAAAATTAAGAAGTTCACTTGTAGTTGTACATCTTCTCTTCTCTTTTAAAATTGTTTTTTGGAAAAGACTGACTTCTGCATTTGCAATTTTAACAAGAGATTTCCATGGAAAAGTGAGGGGAAAAAGAAACAGAAATTTGGGAGGGGAGGGGACTGGGGGGGGAAACGAAAGAACGGTAAAGAGGAACAGAACACCCACTCTGAGACACCCTTCACCCGTCCAAAAGTCATAACCACCACCACACACACTGGGTTCCACTTTGAATTATTATTGTTATTCAATCATGTACAAACAGGTAAAAATGCAGAAAAAGTCATCTACCCTCACCCACACACACTGAACCAATAGCCGACCGACAAACAAGATACAAACAGGATGAAGAGGAGACAAGAGACGTGTGCTACAAACACAAGTTCACTGTCAACCTTCTCCACACACATGACAAAATGTTTGGGGTGGAAATCTGTACGTCAGTCGTGTCCGACGGAGACCATCAGAACAGCAGAGGGGGAGGAGGCAACTGGTGTCCTGACTATCTGGGCTAGAATTGGATTGTAGTGGAGAGAGTCTGTTTAAATCAAACCGAAACTCATCCCTTACTTAACAATCATGTGACACAGAAAACCCAAAATGTTAACAAATCCCACATCTCAAAGGGATGTGGAGATTAACCGATGTTGTGTGTCACAGTTTCTATTATATAATTACAAGACACAAAAAACCCAAAGGTAATAAAATTGCACACCTCAAAGAACTATCAATGTTTATTTATGTTCTGTCACTGTTTCCCCTACATAATCACAAGACACAGAATCCCAAAGATAAGAAATCACACTCCTCTAGAAATGCAGATGTATTTTGATGTTCCATCACCCTCCAAAATTCATGAACCCTTGCATCATTTGGTATCAATATCTTTCCACATGAAAACATTTCCACGGGAAAACAAAATCATTATCAATGCATCATTATATTCCTGAAGAAGACCCCAAAACTGACTCTCACTTATTTATCAACAGGAAGAAAATGCAAGAATACTTGGACAAAACATGACATACCCATGGATGAAAATAAACAAAAACCTGCAACAAGTCATTAAAACATTTGATGTCACTGATATTTGTTAAATACCCAACCACAGCATACGCAATTAAAATACTTCAGATTTTTTTTTTCTTTCTCTAAAGTGCACGCAAAATGGTATTTATGGACATGCTCTCTGATGGTACAGAACATACAATGAACATGCTTCCCAGTCAAATGCACGTACACGAAAATGAAAACAAAACTTTAATGTGTGATGATACAGTATGATACCAGTGGTTTTCTGCAATACAATGGCCATGTTCTGTAGGATAATCCAATGAAATATGCATGCATTCGTAACCCATTTCTCTGTTGTCCTAACAGAAACACTTCTTTGAAGTCTTACATCCAGACACATCTACAGAACAAGTGGTGGTGTTTATCTAAGCTAGCTCTCCACCACCCGACCCAATATAACCGTTATGATCCATCACTTTTATTTAATCAACTATGACAACTGATCAGGATGATTCAGTAACAACTACATCATTAGAGGCACAAAGTTGTTGGTTTATTCTGACAAAAAAGTAGTAGTAAGGGACATGGGATAGTGGGGTATCCCTGGCTCTCACACAATCAAATACACAAACACACATGAAAAAAAAACAAATAAAAAAAAACCCCAAAAACAACACAACACATGACTTTGAGGGTGCGCTGATCTCTCTGTGTCACAATCATGGCGCAGCAGAGGAGGTATTACAACATGGAGATCACACAATTTTCGCCCCTCTACTTTAATTCCAGACTTCTCTGCTATGTCCTCAGAAAATTTCCTGGCAACACACCTGAACTTAAGAACATCACTACCAACCAATCCATGTGTGAGATGGATGAAAGCTTCAAAACTGATCTTAAATCAAAATGCAGGAATGTCCTCTTTCTCACTGACAACTTTTTCCCTCCAGCTTATACTTTTCAACAACAGTAAAGTCAGTGGACCACAACTGATTGTACAACTGTCATTGCTTTTCTTTTGTAGATGTTCCAAATGACCATCTATCACTGGATGCTCAACACGGGGAGATAAGACTGAACAGAAATCTATGGTTGATTATATGAGACAGCCAACATTTTTGTTTGTTAGTTTGGTTTTTGAGCTTTTTGAGCCATTTCTTCCATGGACACTTTATCATTGTTATTCAGCTAAAATGGCATTCCATGGACGCTCCGCACATGACTTATACACTCCACCACTCACCCAAATTCTTGGTTAAAAGTTTCTCAAAAGTGACAAACATAGAGGGGGGGTGAGGGGTAGGGGAGGGAGGTGACTGATGAGAAGTGGTGGAGTGAACAGTTCACACACCAAAAAAAAAAAAAAAAAAAAAATGATCATAAAAAAACTTATTAAAAAAAACAACAACAAAAAGCACCCTAACACTGCCAGACTGCAATATGGAAGGAAGGGAAGTTAAGTGGACATTTTAATTTTTGGACAAAACAATTTCGCATCCCTTCACCACACAAGGTTCCCTAATAAAACAAATGACGGTGTCGACATTTTTCACATGCGGTTTCCTGGGTTTAAACATTTCACATGCTGTTTGTTGGTTCAAACACAAAGCCACTGGTTGTTGGTCTGTCTACCCCACAAAAAAAAAGGTCTGGTCTACCCCACAAAAAAAAAAAAAAAAATTGTTAATAATAATCACCAAACACCTTCCTCCATCAAAGAGTGTGGTGACGACAGTCTGCTGCATTTCTTTCACCTTCTAACCTCCCTCACATGCCACAAACAAGCCTCCATGCGCCAGTTCTGTCCCTCCTAACACTCTTTACACAGTATCTACCCCCCACCCATCACACACACAATGCCACCAAAAAAAGCACAAAAAAAAAAAAAAATCAATTCAGTACCTGAAGTGGATACTTAAAAAAACAACAACAACAAAAATGAAATCGATTCAGTACCTCCTTCCACCCAGCCCCATTAAAAAAACAAAAGAAAAACAACACTCATAAAAATCAAGAAAAAACAAACCAAAACAAAGACTGTTCCCCCCCCCCCTCCCCCCAACAATCACACACACACACAAGCACACACACACACACAGCCGTACACAGAAATCCCAACTTTAGCTTGTCGGCGCCTCAAGAGAGATGCACACCACATGCACACACACACACACACACTACAGTGCTAAATACCATCACACAACAACACCCTGCATACACACTCCTACTATTAAAGGCATGGGGTCTTTTGTCTGTGTGGTCAAGGAAGAGTTGAAAAAAAATTTTTTTTTAAATAAATGAATAAATAAATTAAAAAAACCGCTTCCAATCAGATAGCAAACATAAAAGACGTATCTATGACTAAATAAATAAAATAAAATTTTTAATTGAAAAAAAAACAAAGACTGGGGTTCGAAAAGTCACCCCCTAAAAAAGGGCGCCAATGAGGGAGTAATCAAAAAAAGAAAAAAAAAGAGAAAATAAATACCCCCCCAAAATATATTTTAAAAAATTGAACCCCCCCCCAAAAAAGCCAGGGACAGAATTAGCGCAGGGAACAACTTCCTCAGGCACGTGAACGAACAAAACCTATGCACACACACACACACATGCGCAAAAAAAAAAAGAAGAAGAAAAAAAAAAACCTCATCAGTGGGCAAAACACTCATGTCCTCATGTCTTCACACTGGTTGCTTCTTCTTTACTTTTGCTCCTCCCCCCTCTTCACCAACACCACGTCTCTCAGTCGCTGCCCTCTCCACCCTCGGCCGCCTCTCCTAGCGACTTGCCAGCCTTCTTCTTCTTCTTCTTCGCTGCCTTTCGGGACGCAGATGCTGCCAACAGGGCCTGCACAGGGATAGGAATGTGCCACTGTTTAAAAAAAAAAAAAAAAAAAAAAAAAAAAAATCCATGCTGCCTGGTTCCAAGACAGAGCTAACAAATTTCCATACTTTTTTCCAATCAAAACCTTGGGTTGCATTTTCCATGACCAAAAAACAAAGCCTACACAGTCTACACACATGCATTCCATACTTTTTCAAAACCCCCGAGACGCATATTTCCATGACCTATAAACAAAGCCTATAAACAAAGCCTACAAAGAGTCTACACACATATAAGTATCCGTTCAGTTCAGTTACTCAAAGAGGCATCACTGCCTTCGGACAAGTCCATATACACACGCTACACTACATCTGCTGAGCAGATGCCTGCCAAGTCTTCTTGAATCCGTTCTTGATCATTTTCTGGAAAATCTGCAGCCAGGCTGACAAAACCCACTGACAGACTTTCATGCAATCATGTCCAGCCAAGTGTTCCAGTTTTTATTACAGAACAGAGAAACTTTGTAGTTCCATCAGGCAAGACAGCTGGAATGGAGTTCAAACTTCAGACAGCTTCTTTGGCACGCCCTACGATGTGCACTCGCAGGCACAGGAGCAAAAAAAACTACTACATGGAAAAAAAAAAAATGTTTAAAATTTTTTTCAGAGATCACCAACATGCCAATACGGAAGTCTGTACACCACAAAAGCACTCCCACCTGTGGCGACAATCTACAAGTCAGGTGTGTGACAAGACAGCCAAAAACTGTGGACACGCTCACTCACCTTGACCTCCTCGTCCTCGATCTTCAGGTCAGTCTGGTACAGCTCCGGCTCGAAGGGAAGGCCGGTAATCTTGAGCGGTCCGTTGGGCATCAAGATGACCGTCGCCTTGAACTGGGCAACAAACTCACCTGCAAACAACAGTACGACAGTCAGTCATGTCTGACGATGACCATCAGAAAAGCAGAGGAGGCAACTGCTGTCCCAACTATCTGGGCTAGAATTTGATTTTAGCAGAAAGTGTCTTGCCCAAGTTACATCCCTATTCTCTCAGCCATGAAGGTTTTAGAACAGTCAACTTTGGGATCGTTCCCTGAGGCCAACTAGCCCCCAAAGCTGCAGCACTAAGAGCCAGTGCAACTTTGCCTCCTAGTTTGAGTCATAGTCCTTCACAAAAGACAAAGCTGTAAATAATCTCCCATTGCAATAAAAAAAAAAAATAAAAAAACATTGATAATACAGCTCTCACTTTGCTGTTGGCCCAACTGTAAATTTATGTCAATCTGTGATATAAGCTAAGAGCTGGGCCTTACAACAGTAACAAAAGATGACAATACTCTATTGCAAGATCTCTACATCAGACCGTGATCACATCACAAATAAACAAGTCCACCAAACCATCAAGCAGCAGCACATTTGACCTGATAAAGATCTGCTGACAGCAAAAGCAAGCAACGCTGGTATAATCACGGAACAAAATCCAATTGTTGAGCTATTTGTATTTGTATTGTATTTGTATTTCTTGTCGCTACACTACAGCACCACCCCCTTTTTCTTTTAGTATTTTTTCCCGTGTGCAGGAATTTTGCCAGGGACAACCCTTTTGTTGCCGTGGGTTCTTTTACGTGCACTAAGTGCATGCTACACACAGGACCTTGGTTTATCGTCTCATCCGAATGACTAGCGTCCAGACCACCACTCAAGGTCTAGTGGAGGGGGAGAAAATATCGGCGGCTGAGCCGTGATTCAAACCAGCGCGCTCAGATTCTCTCGCTTCCTAGGCGGACGCGTTACCTCTAGGCCATCACGCCACTATCGGCTGCCAGAACAATCCTCCATGGAACTGCTGAAGGAGGGAGGGAGGGAGAGATGGAGGGGAAGGTGAAAAAAACAAAAACGGACTGACAACATTGCAGAATGGGATGGGAACACCATTTGAAGAGACCAAGGCTCTTTGATACACAAACCAACAGACCTGGAAGAATCTGGTCAACACTTCATTGACTGCGCACAGAGTTCAGGGAGAAGAGGAGGAAGAAGAATACTAAGAAAAACATGAAGCATAACAAGTCCCAGGGACCCCACAAGATTTATATCATCATAATTGCAACCGAGTTCTGTTCCTATGAAGACATTCACTGTGGCTGGGTAAATGAGGAGAATAAGAATGTAAATCTCAGCATGGTGTGGAGGCATGTGTGATGGTAAGGGGATAGTAATGTGGAGTTGATTTAACCCTCTGCCCCCTGACATAAAAATCCTAAGCAACTTCAAAATCATGTGTGAAGGGAAGTAACTCCTCACTGAACTCACAAATACCAACCACCCCCCCCCCCCCCCAAAAAAAAAATCACATAAAATAAGGCTTTATTTCTTGTGTTGCAAATGACAGCTCACAATGCGCAGAATACGTTTTGGTGCATTACGAAACTGCTAAAAGCAAGAGCAAAGGTAAATGAAACACTTCATAAAGCAGGCCATACTGGGGCAGTTCAGGGAGTGAATTGGTCACTTCCGGCGGGCCATATCGTGTGATTCAGGGGGCAGAGGGTTAACAACAACAAAATTTCAATTAAAAAAAAAAAAAAAAAAAAAAAAGAAGAGAAACCCCACTCTATCGCTGTTTGTAGTAGCAAAAAAAGACAGCCAATTTCCGTGACTTACCTTCACGCTCATAAAGAACACCAAAGGGCTGCATGAGGTCATGTTTGACACACTCCAGCACCCCCATCTTCGCCTTCTTCTCGTCGTCAAACAACCTGCAACACCATCCCCACACCTATCACGTGTATTTCAGATCACTGTATCCACAGCTTTATTTTCTGAATCATTCGACAACTCCCGGCATCCACAAAGACAGTATGAGCACCAGGCTGTGATGTGTAGTTTTTAACGTGGTCCAGAGCCACCACTCCTGAAGATGTTCTGAACAGGACTGATTTCAGGTGTTACCATCACCTCACAATCACAGCTATATATATATTTCAAAGCTTGGACAAAATGTATCAGTTTGTAGGGGTGGAAAAAAAACAAAGAGGATAAAAGGGACAGGTACATTAAACTTCATCATTGAAAAAAAAAAAAAAAAAAAAGCATAACAGGTCATACAAGAAGACATTCCTATGAACTTATTGCACTCAGTTTTCTATAAGACTTTCATCCCAAACAACAACAAAACACCACCTAAAATTTGATTTCCTCTTTCTGGGGTCTGAATTATCAGGACCCCCTCCCCTCACCCCCCCAAAAAAACCTTTGCAAAAGCAGCAGACATGTCAGGGGTTACAAATGGAAAACCACTCACCTCAATGTAAAAGGCATCAAGCCAAACTTCTTGTCTGTTTCACTCAGGAACTCTGGAAAAAAAATAAATTTCTTTTTAAATTACAGCTGAATAAACTGGTAAAGCTCAGCATTGTTGGTTTCAATAAAGAAAAAATTTTTAAACAGTACTGTGGGAATTCAGCCTCTTTCCCATCAAAACTGATTTCTGTACAAAGCAGCTAAGCTGCTCTTCATGGGGAAACAGCATACCCAACATCATCTGATGCTCACAATCCCCCCCCCCCACCCCCCACCCTTTTTTAATCCCCACATCTGGACACTTCTGTATAACTACCCTGCTACCATGAAATCTTTTACATGCGCACACACGACCCTGAGTTTATCATCTCACCCAAAAGACTAGAACCCAGACCACAAGTTGGAGAGAAATGACAGCCTCAAAAGAAGACAGCTGACTCGAGTCATTCAAACTGTTACACTGAGCATAGTTTGAAAATGTCACAGTACAAAATACAATGAATTCCAACACAGAGCACCAAGACTGTGGTGTGTGTTTCATCACAGAATCAAAGATCCCCCTCACTTCCAACTTCTCTCTCCCAATTAGAGTATATCAATACAGTATTTTGTTTGAAAATAACAGAATACAAATAACAAATTCAACATTACACAAGAGATTGTAATGTGTTTTGTCAGTCAACATTCCCCCCAACTTCCATGCTCTCTCCCAAGCACCTATCCCCCTCTGTGTACATTTCAGCAATGAAATAAATTTTAAAAACTTGTGTCTGGAGAGAAACTGAAGACAAGGAAGAGGTGGGTTTTAAGACCAGACTTGAAAGAGCTGAGTGCGGAGACCTGACGAAGCGGAAGAGGAAGTTCATTCCAAATACAAGGTCCAGAGACAGAGAAAGAACAGCGTCCAACAGTGGAGTGTTTGAATCTGGGTATGCATAAACTGAGTGGATCTGAAGCCAACCACAGAGAGCGAGATTGAGTGTAGAGATGAAGGCAGCCAAAAAGATAGGAAAAGGCAGATTTGTGTATACATTTATAACACAGTGCTGATCTTATAATTTATTCTGTGTGAGACAGGGAGCCAATGGAGATTTTGCAAAATTGGAGCGATGTGCTCATCTCTTTTTTCATGCCCTGAAGGGACTGAATGGCTTTGAACAGTTTTCATGTCTGGAGTGATGGATGATACAGTCAATAACCTACTGTATATACAGCAACTATGAAATAAACATTAGACTCACGTCTGGAGGCCTTCATTTTCAGCTGGTAAATGATGTCCTTCTTCTTATACACCGTCGTCCTTGTGTCCAGCTCACGACCCTGTAGAATAATCATCCAGATCAACAAATGACCAAAGTGACAGGAATAAGAAACCAATCCACATCATCCTTTTTCTTCTAAAGCTTTTTTTTTCTTACAGTGATCAACATCAGCTCAATACGGTTCAGGCTGTGAGGTCACTGGGTTAACCAAGTGCAAGCAATAGTTTCAAAATCAAGAATTTCAAATGATATTCATCTTCCAGAAACAACTGTGAATATCAAGAACACTGTTAACTGCAGCGTTGCATATACATAAAATGTCAAGCTTTGCAGCATAATATCATCTTTTACATATCCCCCTGGAGCAGATGTTTCTGGTTTATAGGTAAACAAAATAAAATTTTATTTCAAATCTTGCTAAACATGTTGCAAATGCAAGGCTCATTTGGTAAGGGAAAAAAAAATTCTGAAAGAAGTGCTGATCAATCACAAGATGATCCAGGCTCACATGCTATAAATATGATGTGATGAAACTAACAAATATACCTTTAATGTGGGAAATGAAAGTTTTAGTGAGAATAAAAATTCAGTTCAATTCAATTCAAAATCTTTCAGCACACTCAAAATGCCCTACGGCAAATATCGAAAAGAAAAACTGAGTAACTGACACACCCTTCCCTGATCACCACACACTCATCAGTTGTCATGTAAAAAGAGAAACATTCAAGTAAAATAACCTGTGTGTGTGTGTGTGTGTGTGTGTGTGTGCAAGCATGCATGTGTGTGTGCGTACTTGTGCATGCACCCTAATGTCTGTGTGTGTGTGCCTGCTTATGGGCACGCATGTGTTCATTTCAATCAACATAAAAAAAAAAGGAAAAAACTGTACCTTGGCCTCTCCTGTGCTGACCAGGATGTCAATGGCGTAAACTTCATGGACCTCAAACTCACACTTTTCATGCTCTTTCCTGGCAACCAGAAAATGCACAGTCTTAGTAAGTTGTTTCTTTCATTTCATTCATGTCTCAACAATTCAAAGTTTTGACATCTGACATTGCTGCTCTGTGTCCAGCCAACCACACAGGGACATATCATATCAGAACTGCCAAAATGAATATAATTTACAACCACACTAACACAAAACTCCGTCGCAAAAAAAAAAAAAAAGAATAAAAATAAAACAGACATCAACCTGTAAACACAGCATATTAACTATTAATATCATTTGAAAAGAACTGAAAATGATGTGTAAAGGTCAATCAAAAACAATATTCAAAAGATCAGTCCACCCACAAATCACATATTAAATCAAAATCAAGTTTAAAACACTGATTTTCTTTAGGATACACAGGGAACATTCCAGAACAAGCTCTTCACTGACAAGCTTGCCTTGGTCACTTCCTTCTCTCTCTCTCTCTTCTTTTTTAATAACAAACATGCACCATTTCAGTTAACAAGCAATTTACACAGAAATCAATGTCTCTTGGTTAACCCACTACTAAGCAAAATATGGCCTACCACTAGTAAAACACAAGGAACTATAAAAAAAAAAAAATATATATATATATATATATATATATGTATACATACACACCTTCATCTATTATGTATCGATCTATACACACATATATATACACATACATAAAAAGAAAAAGAACAAAAGTAAAACAAAGAAAAAAAATGTACAATGTATGAAGTCTGACAAGCAAGTTGGGCCTATGTGCTGGTCTGCCATCTGCGTTTTTTTTTTCCTTCTTTTTTTCCGAACAGCAAGATATAATGTAGCTTACATAGAACAGTCAACACTCTCTGACACTTCCTTGATACTAAAATTTCTCATTTGAACGCATACACAACAAGCAGTGATTTTTTTTTTTTTTCCCCTCTAAATTTATTTCCCAGTTCATTACTGTGCAAAATGTTGAACAGTTATAAAATAAAATTGAAGGAAATTTTCTTCCTAAAATAACGTTTATCTAACATACTTAACCGTGACCCACTAGTGCAGACTCCGGCAGGGGTCTGACATTCCTGTCCTGTGCAAACAACTGTCCGCCTATGCGGAGAAAACTAAAGTAGCTACGGCCGATAAGTTCCCGGAAGTAGGTAACCTCCCCTTTGCCACCCTGACTAGCGCCCTCTTTTGACGGTAACACAAAAGAGTCTGTATTACCTTTGTGCTTCTGAAGGGTTCTGAATGAAGGCTTTCTCTCCATCTATCACGTTCTTCATCAGCTGGTGTGAGAGCATTCCTGCAACACAGCAACCACTGTCACATGCCGTCCGTTATTTACTTACCACCCTGGATCTGACATAGACTGCAATCGAGAGAGAGAGAGAGAGAGCGAGCGAGTCTGTGTGCGTGTGTTTGTGTTTGTGTGTGTGTGTGTGCGCACGCCCATGTGTACGCACACTAAAATTAAAAAACAACAGAAATGCATATCAAAAACATGACCAAAACACACACATGCTTAAGTTATTGAGCACATATAATGGATTTTTAATATACCTGTTCAAACATCACTACATGGATTCCCCAACTGAATTTTCCTATCACAAAATCATGTAAAATCATAGTAGGATTGTAGGTCAATTTTTCTGAGTAGATTTCTTTTAATAGTTTACTTGCTTTAATTTAAAAAAATAATCTTTAAGTATTACCCTCCATGACCACAACACCCCTTGACAAATTGCTGTCACAAACACAAAATAGGTTTGGCACTGAAAGGATAAAAACAAAAAACAAGTATCTCAAAACTCACCCTTCCGTTCTGCCCACCATCTTATCAACTAATGCATTTCCTGAACCTTTGCTCTGTCTGTGTGTGTGTGTGTGTGTGCCGCACACACGCACGCCTGTATATTTCTGTGCACAGGCTTGTTTGTGTAAGGCATGCTGTACTTGAATGAATGTATACTGTTGTTTGTATATATAGCTTTTATCCTAAATGCCACAAGCTCCCTGTATGAGAGGTGTAAAGTGTCTGCATTATCACCATTACTTGGTGGGGGCTGGGAGGCAGAAGCTAGGGTAAGTGTGACCAATAAAGCAAAGATTATATTCATTCACAATGAAAGGAGGACCGCTCACCTTCAATGGGTTTACAGTTGTACGACTCCGTCACCTTCTGGATACCGTCTGTTACCTGGTAGTTCTGTCAACAGAGAACAACAGTCATCATTCACACACTGTCTGTGACCTGGTAGTTCTGTCAACAGAGGACCACAGTCATCATTCACACACTGTCTGTGACGTGGTAGTTCTGTCAACAGAGAACAACAGTCATCATTCACACACTGTCTGTGACCTGGTAGTTCTGTCAACAGAGGACCACAGTCATCGTTCACACACTGTCTGTGACGTGGTAGTTCTGTCAACAGAGAACAACAGTCATCATTCACACACTGTCTGTGACCTGGTAGTTCTGTCAACAGAGGACCACAGTCATCATTCACACAATGTCCGTTTACCTTGTAGTTCTGCAAACAGCCGACCATAGTCACCGTCCACAAAATTTAATCAACACCTTGTATTTCATCAGTGCAGCAGCACTGCAGTTTCTGTGGATCAGCTCTGCAATGGCTCACTCACTGAACTGTTGAAAACCTGCTCTTCACAAAAACGCACGCATCAAAAAACACGCTCAGTCCCCTTAAAACCACCAGCGAACAATGTAGAGGCTAGAGCCAACCAAGTGTGAGGCACCAAGTGAAAACAACCCACAGAGAAAGCAAAACTGAAGGTCCCCCACTGCAGTATGGAAACAGACATGCTCAGTCCAAGGGAAGCAACCTAGTCTTTTGGCTAAATCAAACAGAGAGAACAAAAAGTTATAAGCAAACAAACGTGGTGACACAACTCTCATCATTCCCACTGATGAGCACACAAAAATGGGTGACAGAATTCTCATTCACAACGAACAATGTTAAAAGAGGGTACTACTGTCTGCACGGAGAGAGCGAAAACACTCAATGTTACCAGACTACAAAACAGAGACAGAGAATACTGGTTCCCGTCATAATTTCAAATCTATGAAACCACTATGCAATAACAAGTCAGTCAGAAACATAGCACACAAAACACAGCAACTCCACACAGGCGTTAGTTTTGTAGACAATGGATGATTTGATGTCTGTCATGGTACATTAGAAATACACACACACACACACAAACATATATGTTACATGTGAAATTGTCATTTTAAATTAATGTCAGTCTGCATATGTCAAAAAAAAAAAAAAAAAATATATATATATATATAAACTTTAATCATTTTAAGTCAGTGCAAGTGTTTGTATTATGTGCACATGCAAGTGTGTGTGTTAATTTCTTTCGAGTGTGTATGTGTGCGCACACATATCCGGATATTCACTGATTTGTTTGGTTATCTACAATGTCAGACTCGTGTATCGTTGCCACTAACCTCATTGCCAGGTTTGACCAATCGCAGGGCAGCCTCAGCAGCCATGTGTGCCGCCATCATCACGTCCGCCTTCCGCCCTGTCACCTTCTTTTCCTGTGTAGAGGGACACATCAGAGTGTTTCAATCTTCATTATACAAATCTATACACGGGAACATGTATACCTGTCCATCTATGATTTACACACAGGAACATGTACACCTATGTCTACTGATCAATCTATTCTCTACATCAATCTATTCTCTACGTGAATATCTATTTATCTACATATACACTGATCACAAAACCAATGAATCTCTCTCTCCATACTGATCATATCTCGAATGAACAAGTGCATCAAACACCTATGTTGATCTATCTATACACTGATCATATAACCAATGACATCAAACCCCACATACAGGCTCAACTGCTCTTGGAGTTAAATACATCACTCGGTAGGAGTACAGATCGTATCACCCTTGCCTCAATAAAGAGGCACCAATGATGAATCAGCTAGGTGCTGGACTTCTGATCCAGAGTTCGCCTGTGATTACGGTTCAAGGCCTCTTTATTCAGCAATGTGTTGTGTACCAGGGAAAGACACATTGCTCTTATTTTCCCTGCCTCACCCAGGCATGAATGGGGTACCTGACTTAGGATGGGGAAGGTTAAAATGGCGAAAGTAGAGGACTGGGCCCCATCTTCCTTTGCTGAACCCTAGACACAGTGAATATGAATTTGTTGCCCTGATGGCTGTAAAAGCTAATGAGACCATTAACCATTTTTTCTTTTCTTTTCTTTAAAACTCTGTGGTACACTGTGTCCTCACCTTTGAAGCACCGATGATCAGAGTGTGAGCAGCAACAGCGATGAACCCATCAACATGTGCCCCCAGGTCACTGAAAATACACAGACAACAATGACCACGATAAAAAAAAACAACATCTTACGTACAAGCACTTACACACAAAATGTCTGAAGCAAGCACCTGCACAAAGTATTATTATAAAGTCCTACAAAATAATGGTCAAAAGCACCCACCTACGCTTCAAAGTCTTTAGGATAAACAGCGCCTGGTATGTTCAATTCAAGCACCCACACAACACTTAGTATTAACCACATGGTATCACAAAATACATGTCCAAAGTGTAAGCACTCATATTACACATACATTAACCACCTGGTGTATTGTAAATCAACATGCAATGTAAATTATGTCAAAAAATTAAAAATACTGTTTCAGCTGGTCACCAAAAGTGAAATTTCACCCAATGAACTCGAATGAAAGAAAATGGCTTGCAATCTGACCAGTCAAAAGCCTGCAATGGAATAACTGCAATTACAAGATAGCTATAAAGTTGAATCGCACAGTAACTTTACCTGTGATGCAATGAGACGTTTGGGTAGGAACTTCTTAGAAAGACACGCTAAACCTTTCTTTTTCTCATCAAACAGTAAATCCAACTCTCATTCAAAATTTCCTTGAGGAAATAAAAATGACCGTTGTGTGGTTATTTCATCAAACTACAATCATAAAAACAAATGCATATATAAGTGGCGCGTCTTCTATACAACCATTAGCACTGTAAAAACTGACTGTGTTATGTTTATTCCCATCACCCTTTTAACAATTAAGTTACGTCATTGACTTTCCATTTAGTTTTAACCTTTTATTTTTCTTTGTTTCTTTGTGAATTTCTTTAAGCCCTGAAATGGCCCCTTTGCAGTGGCTGGACTATAAGCCACATGATTTGCTAGTTAATCAACATACTGTGATGATGAAAATCACTTACATTTTGACCATGTCCTCGTCTTGCAGAGTGACATCCGGGTCACTTTTGAGGGGAGAGAAGTGACAGATACAGTTGTTGACGGAGACGCAGGTCGGGAAGGCGATCCCTGGAGACACAAACACACACGCATTACAGTTAAAGGTTTCATAGCCATTTGTGACCATCAAGACAGTCATCCACAGTGTCTAGGGCTTGGCACAGAAAGACACAGCCCAATCCCCTCCTGTTTTATATAGTTTGTATAAAGGCACATATTTACTTACGATACAATTGAATACTAACTCTGCTGTACAGAACCCGTGACAAATTCCTGCAGTTCTAATTTCACACATTACCAGCTTGCAAACATCCATGAAAAAAGTTAAAAAATTCCACAGCCTTTAACAACCACAGTAGCAAAGAATTCACATCCACAGTGTCTAGGGCTTTACACAGGAAGGTGGGAGCCTAATCCTCTCAGTCCACCATATAACCTCCACCACGCTTTGTCAGGTAATGAGGTACCCATCCATAACCTGAATGGAGTAAGGAATATCAAAGCGCTTTTCCCAAGGACAAAACAACTTGCTGAAATTGGGCCTCAAACTGTTCACTGGTGAACACTGGATCCTAAGTTTAACCACTAACTGATTATGCCACAGTGCCCCTAAAAATACATGTACCAAAAACAACAAGTGATGGCTATCTTTCTTGTCTACAACAGCCAAATCCATGCTCAGATTGTCAATGAAAACAATAAGGTACAATTCTGATGCAAACTGTTCATTCAGTTTTACATACGAAATCAGCAACTTACTGTAACACTTGAAAAGTTACCCAAAATTTTCTTCAAAAATCTATCTGAAGCATCTTCAATGATGAAAGCACTTCAATGATGAGAAAAGGTGCTCTCTGGTTCAGTGCACAGTAGTAATCTTAGTAGTATGCATCCTTCAGTCTCAGAAGACTGTGGATTTGTGCTCTGGGTGAGGATTCTGGCCAATTAGAAAGATTCACATACAAAATAACATGTCTTCAAACTGTTCAAGGACAAATGAATGTCGTATTGACAAAGAAAAAAAAACTTTTTTTTTTTTTTTTTTAATACCTTTCTTCATCTCCTTGTCCTTCTTGAAGACTTTGCTCGTCTCTTCCATCAGACGACTGTCTCCGAACTCGCAAAGCTCCAGTACTGATGCGCCGGCGACACATTTGGCAATGAGCTCTTTCAAGATCCCTGAAAAAAAGGAAGACAGACAATGAGGTTCCTGCTCACACATCACTTTATCATGTTTCAACAACACACACACTGACACACACACACACACACACAAAGCAACAATACAACGAAAGAACTTTCTGAAGGTCAAACCCTGTCCATTCTGCAATGTTGTCAGTCCGTCATTTATTTTGTCTTCCCCTCCGTTCTCCCTCCCTCAACATTAGTTTAATATCATAACTTTAACTGCTGAACTTCGGTGAAATGAGAACAGTCTGGCATTGTTCTGAATTGCTGAATCTACTTTTTGCAAACTAATTAGTCTGGTGTTGATCACTAGATAATACAAAAGTAATGCTCAAAAGGAAGAAGCCCAAAGAATGTTGAATGACAACCTGACCTATAAAGTCAAGAAGGGACTATTTAGAATTTTAAAGTTTGCCTTGTCCCTATCGCATTACTAATAGTACTACTACTAATTTATCATCATCTTTCCACGACCTCCAGAAATCTGACACAGATTAGGTGATCCTGAATGCACATACGTGCATACACACTGAGGGGTGAACTAAGACTCTGGCAAGTATGCACATATGTTGGCCTGGGAGATCGGGTGAGGTCACTGGTATCTGGATTTTTCAAGACGCCGACACCCGGATCAATCCTTTGCCAAAAACTTCAGATCGAATATTAGACTCTCAATCTACTCTGCCCCACAGCTTTCCGTTCAGTTGTTAAAGCTGCGGTTCTTATTTTCTACTCCAGCATTGCATCGTGCTTAGTCAATGATTGGAATTTGCTTGGTAACCTGACTCAACAGCTGTTTATTTTCTGGTATAACTGAAAAATGAACCTAGACTGATCACAAAACAAACCATTACAAAAAAAATCGCTTCTATTTATTTCTGCTGCGGTGCAAAGCCTAAAATCGCTCTTATTGACCAAGAGTATCGAGGTCTCAAGATCTTGAATAACCATTGCCACATCCAACATCGGCACATGGCTATGACAGCCGCCATGCTGATTTTTGGCGAGCACATGGGAAGTTTCAGACAATCAAGTTTACGATGAAACTGCCTTGCGGTGAACACCCAAATGTTAAAACTTACGTCTGGTATATCATACATACCATTGACCATGTCACCAGCCATCTTGTACTTGGTAACAACAATATCTTGAGCCGGAGTAGGCTCTTGTTCTTCGGAGTCAGCCATCTTTTCGCAGCAACGTTGCCCACAATGCAACCTGAGGGCGGGAAACACACGGGTTACCTTCTCTTGTTGCTCTTGCACAAAGAGCATGAAATTTGGACTGGCTCTTTTTATTTATATTTATTTTTTTATTATTATTATTATTTTTGTTTGTTTGTAATACTTATTATTTTTATATTTGAATAACAAATCAAGATTAATACCATAGCATTGGCAATAAAACTCACGCTATTAGAGGTGGGATTCCGACGAATAAGATATGTAAATCTATTTCTAGTATATTCCGTTGTGTCTCGGGGCTGAGTGACTCAATGCAGTGAATCACACAACTTTTTGCTTCTTTTATCTTTTATATTTATGTCTGTGGCATACACAGTTTTTCAGACTTGATAATGTCACAATGATCTAAAGCGCCATGGAGTAAAATATAATGAAACAAATGAAAGTTTTGAACAACTCAGTGGAAGCACTGACACGCGCTCGCGCACTGGCACGCTCACACACACACGTACGCGTACGCATCAGTGAAATAAACTCTGACAAATATGAACCGCCGGTATCAATCCTACTGCCAGACTCACGCGCGCACCGACTAAGACACTCAGTGACCCATACATGCTCACAACAGTCAGCGCTTTGACTGAGCTCGCGCAAGAAAGAGGGAGAGGGACGGGGTTAAAGGCAAATGCGAAATCAAGAGATCAATACAGGAAGATTAATAAGCTTGGTGTGATGTGCAGATAATGCACCTACATTTGTCGGATACTGTATATGAATTACAGTAGACTTTATTGGAAGGGAATGAATTATGACATATTACCATCAGTCACTCCCAGTTTGATTATCTTCTTCATTCGATCTGGATCTGGATCTGGATCAATACGTCGCTTTACATCCATTTACTGGCATAGACGCGACGATGGGGGTGCGCAACGCGTTGACGGTGTTACTGGCTTCAAACGATGACAAACTGCGATAAATCAAAGAGTCCTTCAAGCCTACCCTGTGCGTGTTTGTTTGGTTTTGGTTTTTGTTTTTTTTTCCCACCAGTGACGCCTCCTTGAGCTACTGATACTGATACTTTTTTTTTTCATCTCCCGAAAAAGACACACTCGCTTTGTGTATACTCAAATCTGTAAAGGGAGGTAAAGCTATTCTTACAAAGTGAGCAACATGGAAGAGAAAGTACAAGCGTACGAGACATTCTTGAATGAAAAACTTCGAGAAGATTTGAAGTATGTCCTATGTATCATAGCAAGTACTTAAAAATATCGCGATATTGTTTTTATTGAAGATATGGCATACTTTTGATTTATTATACATTTGTATTTAGAAGAAAAAAACGCTCCACATGTTGCTGAAGTCTGACTTCACGTGGTATTGTACGTTTGAAGCCCCCTTTCAAGGGGCCTGTTCGTTGTTCTGTAAAGAACTATACGTTTTGCAACGTGCGTGGCTGGCGTATGGAGCTAAACAGAAAACAACAACTATATAGTTATTGTCTTCATCTACTACGTCAATGAGTTTTATTAGATTTTTTTTCTCTGTGTGTTGGGGAGAGAGAGATAGATGAACCATGAAGAATTCTGATACAACTTACTCCAGTTAGCCAGAACTTAGAGCACCCCTGCACCCCCCCCCCCCGCCCCCAACACACACTAACATTAACACTAACACACACACTTAAAGGACTTTGTTTATTTGTTAGTTTGATTAATGCTCTGTTCTATTCACTTCAGGAACATTCTTGAACAGCGAGACGGGATCTATGGCAAAATAAATGAATACCTACAACTCAAGACAGTAATTGAAAAGTTGAAGGTGAGTCATACATGTATACAATACACGTGATAAGATAAAATGAAATAAATATATATATATGATATACATATGTGTATATATATATATATATATATGTGTGTGTGTGTGTGTGTGTTTAGCTTTGCATATGCTAAAGAATTTCTTATCCATAGATTTTCATTAAAATGATTGAATTACCTTTTTTTATTTAATGGATAGGTCTTAATCTCAAAAGTCACAATTTTAACATTTTATTTTGCCTTTCTTGTATACATTCAATTTTTTTTTTTTTTTTTTTTTTTAATACAAAACCAATTCATCTCTATCTTTCACATTAATTACCTTTTCAATTTTCAAAATAATCAGAAGCTCTGATACTGTGTATTTTGATATGTCACATTCCTACCTCTTTGTTTACAGGAGGACGGTGCAGATAAGAGAGAACTCAAAACAAAAGTCGACCTCGGCTGCAACTTTTACGTTCAAGCAAATGTGTAAGTATCAATTCAGTTTCCTCTGTTTTTCAATGGACACGATTCACATTTTGTTTTTGTGAGTTTATGTTGTACCTGTTGCAGCTTTCTTGTTGCTGTAAATAAATCAATAAATAAAAATTTTTACAAGGTTCAAGACCTCACCTGTACCCCTCCCCTTGCGCAAATGAGTTGGGGTTGTTTTTTTTCTAGAAGGTAAAGTTAAATCCAGACTGATTTTTTTTTTTTTTTTTTTTTTTTTTTTTTTTGCTTCTTTTTTATGGTTCTACCCCTTCCCTCTGATTCTGAATAAATGAAGAAATCATTGTCTGGATTTATTATTCACTCTATTTTTGCATATCATCCATCATCCAGTGAAGCCTTCAGTCTTCTGGTGTGGCATCCAGTTTTTAACCTTGGGATTTTTGTTGAGTATATATAATTCAAAACTTGAAGAAATTTTAAGAATCTCATTCTTGTTTCTGTCATGTTTCATAATAATAAATAATATTATACAGATAATATAAATGATAATGTTACTCCTCTCTTCCACTCTCTTCACTGGCTACCAGTTTCAAAAAGAATTGAATACAGGCTTTCTGCTCTGACGTTTTCTGCCCTCTCAAGCTCTGATCGTTGTTACCTCTCTGACCTCCTTGAAGTGTACATTCCAGCTCGTTACCTTTGCTCTGTTTCTGATACCAGGCTATTAAAAAAAAATCCCTGTTGTAAAGAAGAAGCAGCAGGGTCAGAGTTTTTTTGTTTTTTTCTTTTCTTTTCAGGCCCTGTCATTGTGGAACAAACTGCCAGAAAATTTGTGACATTCTGTCTCACTGTAATCTTTTAAGCCTGTTCTGAAAACACATCTTTTCCAACAACAGGGTTTTTTTTTTGTTTTGTTTTTTAAATGCTGGTCTTGGTATGATCTGGTTTTAAATGCACGCTTCATTGTGGAGATGCTGTTTGCCATGTGTGTGTTGTGGGGTGCTTGCGAGTATCCGTGCATTCGTGTGTATGTAAGAGCCTGAGTGCGTGTTGCAGGGATGCATTTTCTGGAGGGCGTCATGGGTGGGTAGGTGGTTTCCAATGTTCAGTTACATCATGAGTGTATTCTGACAAGTGCTTCCATGTGTGTTGAGGGAATGGGGTGAGGAGGGTCCAGGGTTTGGGGGTGGGGGGGGGGGGGGTATTGATAGGGGAGGTGGGGAGTGGGGAACGAAATGTAAAACACTTTGAGCAGTATTTCTGGAGAAACGCGCTATGTAAATGTCCATTGCTATTATTATTATTATTATTATTATCATTATTATTATTACATATTATGATGGTTGTTTTGAAAAAAAATGTCTTGCAGCCCAGATGCTTCCAAGATCTTTGTGTCCGTCGGCTTTGGGTTCTTTGTGGAGTTGACTTACGATGAGGCCATCAGGTTTATCGACAAGAAGACCGCGTTGCTGACAGAACAGACAGAGGGCCTCACCAAGTCCGCCTCGGAAGTCAAAGCCCACATCAAACTTGTTCTTGAGGTATGCCAGCATGCGTTAATTCCTATTCCAGTGTATTGAAACCTGTTGATTAATAGAACCCAGACATTATTACATCCTACTAAGTCTTCTCTTGGCTTCTGGAAATGAACAGACAATTATATATATATATATATATATATATATATAGAGAGAGAGAGAGAGAGAGCATTTGAAATAAAAGACTTAACTATAACCTTGAAAGTATACATTCTTTTGCTGTTTCCAAATAATGAGCATACATATGAAACAGTTGTGAAGATAGTTTGCCCAACAGGTCATGATGCAGCATCCAGTTTTTTATTCTTTAGATTGACTATGAAGAGTATGTGTATATGTGTATGTATGAATATATATATATATATATATATATATATATATATATATATATATATATATATATATATGTATGTGTGTGGTTTTTTTTTGGGGGGGGTTCCCACTATATAGCACAATCCCTTCAAATTGATTACAACCCCTTCAAATTGGGCTTTGGGCCTTATTTTGAAAAAAAAAAAAATCTTATTCAGTGTAACAAAACTTTTGGTAATCTTGTGAATTTTTCTGTGCTTTTTGTAAATTTCTTTTTTCATAAATGTTATGATGTGACATTTATAGTTCTGTGGATGGGTATGTGTGAGTGAGTGTGTGTGTGTGTGTGTGTGTGTGTGTGTGTATTTCAGACAGACAGACAAACAGATAAGGAGATTGATATACAATTTTATTTGCTTCTCTTTTCAGGGCTTGAGAGAACTTCAGAGAATCAGCAGTGAAAAAGAACAGCCCCGTCGGGATCTGTTTTCCTGATGTTTGATAATGAACAATGCTTTTGAATGTCTGTGACTGAATGACTCTCGTGCTTCTTGAGAAAGAAAGAAAGTAAGAAAGAGTGAGTGAGTGAGTGAGTGAGAGAGATAAGGGGAGAGGGTGGCAGAAAGAGAGAGAATTTCTTGAGTTTAGAAGGCAGGTGAATGGCAAGTGTGCTTCCTGAGGCAAGAAAGAAAGAGTGAGAGAGACAGAGAGATAGGGGGAGAGAGAGAAATTCTTGAGGACAGAAAGGGGAGAGAGGCAGAAGAAAGAGAGAGAGAGAGAGAAATTAAGACAGTACGGAAAAGGGAGTTGTTGAGTCTGCATGTACATTGACATGTGATAAAAGAGGATTTGTAATCTTGGAATTCAAGTGAGATATGATTTATTCGTGTTTGTATTATTGTTTGTATGGAGGCATGTATGTGAGATATGATATAAGAGCAACTTTTTTGATGGCATATTATAACTGATTTACTGTGTACAAGTGTTTGTATTCTGTGATGGAAAGTGAGAGAGATACAATACAATGCTTGTAATGATGGCATTGTAAGAGGGCGCTAGTCAGGGGGGCAGAGGGGAGGTTACCTACTTCCGGGAGGTTATCGGCCGTAGATACTTTCATTTTCTCCGCACAGGACAGGAATGTCAGACCCCTGCCGGAGTCTGCACTAGTGGGTCACATTTAAGTATGTCACTTAAACATAATTGTAGGAAGAAATTTTCCGTACATAGACAAGATGGTAGAATCAGGCGTTGGGACTTCTGATTCAGTGTTTACCTGTGATCAAAGTTCAGGGCCCCATTTTTCTGTAGTGTTGTGTCCTTGGGAAAGGCACTTCTCTATGCTTTGTCCTCATTCTACCCAGGCGTCAATGGGTACCCTGGACCTCAGTTGGGGAAAGTTAAAACATCAGAAGGAGATGATGTTTGTTTGGTGGCATCTAAGTTAGGTATGATGAGGGAAAGTTTGTGTGTGTGTGTGTGTGTTTGTGTTGGTTGTGGCAGTGTGTGTTGTCAGTGCATGTGAGTGATTTTCATGTATGTGACTTAAAAAATCTTGCCTAAGGTGGTCAAATAAAATGGATTATTAATGACTCCCCTGGTGTCTTTTATTTGTGTGTGCGTGTGTGTGTGTGTGTGTCTCAGGAGAGCAACTGTGTGAACTTCAACACAAAGTAAAAAAAAAAAAAATTTTAATCTGTGCACTTTTGTGTATGAAAGTGTGCGTTGTGAAATCTTGGACCAAGATAACTAAGCAAGATGACATTCATCTTAGATTTAAAAGGATTTTTTTTTTCAGACTGCTCTCAGCAATGTTCACCTGTTTGTTTTTTCTTCTCAAGAACCTCTTGATGTTTAAGGTCTTTTGAATCTAAGGTCTTTACATTCTTCTTGGGGTTCATCACAGCCATATGTGAAAATGCATGATACCTTGGTTTGTTAGAGGGCACACGCTGGGCAGGTACCTTTGTCTTCAGCCCTTAGGGACTTTTTTTTACTGCTAATTACTTTTATTTATCTTGACTGCTAAACGGCTCACATTCTGCTTGGCTTTTCTCTGTCATTTTCTCTGCTTATTGCCAAATATCGTGTTTTTCTCTCTTTACATAATCTTCCCAATGCATTCCTCTGTGCATCAACACTATTTTCTTTTCTGTTGGATATGTTTTGCCTGTGGAGTCACACACACACACACACACACACACATAAACGAGTGTGCACATACCATCATGATAGGATGGGTTTGATGAATTTTGAAAATAGCAACAAAAACAAAAAAAAAAAGAGAGAGAGAGCAGAATAGAATTACAAATGCCGAATGGACGATAAAGAAAAAAAGAACGTTTGGACATTCCTTTCTTTTTCACTTGCAAATCCATATTATCACCTTCACCTTCACCTCTCCCGTAGTCTGGGTTCAGACCGTTGGGGCACCGCTGCTGACCTGGCCACCACCCCTCTCCACTCTTCACGGTTTTCTGATTTCCTCAGGGCGTCACCGAGCGTCAAGCCTGTCCAACCCCGGATGTTGTCTTCCCATCTCTTCCTCTGCCGTCCTCTCCTTCTGCCTCCTTGTACGGTGCCTTGCAGGAACGTTTTGGCAAGACCAGATGATCGGGAGATGTGTCCATACCACCTAAGTTTGCGTTTTTTCACTATGGACAGAAGGTCTTCGTAGGGTCCAATACTTTGCTTGATTCTGTTCTTCACTTCCGTGTTAGTGATGTGGTCTCTGTAGGAGATGCCAAGTAGTCTACGAAAGCATCTCATCTCGACAGCTTGGATTCTTCTCTCGATGTCCGCAGTCAGGGTCCAAGTCTCGCAGGCGTAGAGCAATATTGAAATAACCAGGGAACGCATCAGTCTGATTTTTGAGCTGAGAGCGATGTTTTTGTTGTTCCAGATGGTGTTCAGCTTGTTGAGTGCCATTGTTGTTTGGGCAATTCTCGAGAGTACTTCTGGTTTAGATCCTTCATCTGACACGATTGCTCCCAGATATTTGAAGCTGTGGACTGTTTTAAGCTTTTCGTCGTTGACTTTGATGTCAATGCTGATGCCGTTGGTGTTGTTAGTCATCAGTTTGGTTTTCTCCGCACTGATTTGCATTCCATACGATGTGGAGGCTTTGTCTAGATGTTTGACCAGGCTTGCCAGTTCTTCTTCTTTTCCAGCCAGTCCATCAATGTCGTCGGCAAAACGTAGGTTTGTGATTGTTCTGCCGCCTATGCTGACTGTTCCTACATGCTCTTCCAGTGCGTCAGCCATTATTCTTTCTAAGAAGATGTTGAAGAGTGTTGGGGAGAGTAGACAGCCTTGTCTCACTCCAACTGTGGTTCTGAACCAGTCCCCGATGCTATTGTTGAGGTAGACGGCGCTGGTGGCTTTGTCATAGAGGTGCTGTATCAGTCTGATCAGGTTGGCGTTGATGTTGTACAGATTCATGGTAGCCCACAAAGCTGCATGCCAGACCCTGTCAAATGCCTTCTTAAAATCAATGAAGACGTGGTAGAGGTCTTGTTGGTGTTGATGGTACCTCTCACATAGCAACCTCAAGTTGAAGATTTGTTCAATCCATATTATACTGCAAATCCATATTATACTGCCAAGCAGATGCCTGACCAGCAGCGCAACCCGACATGCTTAGTCAGGCCTTGAGAAAAAAAATAAATAAATGAATTTTTAAAAAAAGAAATATGAATAAATGAATAAAATATAGTAAAATAACTAAATAATTTTTTTTTTTTTAACTTTCACTTGCAGCTTCATCGTATCCCCGAAACAAGAAAAACAACCCGCGTATCACTACTCTGGTACCAATGTGTTAGCTCCCTTGTATAATGTCGGGCAGTCAGGCAGATGCACTGAACTCGATGGGCAGATGCCTTCGCGCCATACCTGTTCTAAAAATAACAAGGGCAGCTTGTCTTTCTTAGCGTCACATACGCGCGCGCGCGCGCGTGCACACACACGCACACACAGACTCATTGATCATCGGAGATCAGGGAACAAGTGGTATATTTGTTCTCTGACAAGGTCGAGCCATACACCGGAGTACTGTAGTCGAATTCTGCCGAAAACCCGTCTTGGCTTTTACTGTTATTAGTTCCTCAGTACAGACCCGAAAGTTAAAAGCCGGCTGTTATATTGCCAAGTGTGTTAAAGTCACGCATAAAAACACCCAGAGTAAATTTTTATTTACACGTTTGTGGTATATGAAGCTGCATTATACTGATCATTCAGCGGCCAGTCAGTGTAGACTGACGAGTGCATGCGCCGGCCGCC